>NW_024082607.1:11837-141203 GCF_003009895.1 Hyaena hyaena | reverse complement strand
TTTTCCTTAAATGTTTCATACAATTCACCCAGTAAAGCCACATGGGTCTTGAATGTTCTTTATGGAAACTTTTAAGCTACAAATTTAATTTCTTTAATAGATATATGGCTATTTAAGTTATCTGTTTCTTTTTGAGTAAGCTTTAGTAGTTTATATCTTTCAAAGAATGTGTCCATTTTATGTAAGTTGTTGAATTTATTGGCATAAATTGTTCATAATATTCCCTTTTATTCTTTTTATATCTCCATTATTTGTAGTGATGTCACCTCTCTCATTTCTGGTAATAGTAATTTGACTCTCCTCTCTTGTTTCCTTATTTCAGTTTGGCTAGAGGTTTATCAATTTTATTGATCTTTTCAAAGAACACAGTTTTGGTTTCATTGATTTTTCTCTTTTGTTTTTCAGTTATCTGTTTCATTGATTTCTGCCTTTTTAGAATTCTGTTCTTATGCTTTGGGTTTCATTTACTCTAAAGGTAGAACAGGAGATAACTGGTGTGAGATCTTTCTTGTCAAAATAGATATTTTAGTACTCTAAATTTCCCTCCAAATACTGCTTTAGCTGTATCCCACAGATTTTTATATGACATGTTCATTTTAATTTACTTTAAAATACTTTCTAATATTCCTTTTAGGTTCTTAGTTGAGCATGAGTTATTCAGAAGTAAGTTATTAGTTTCCAAATATTTGGGAGATTTCCCATTTATTTGTCATTGATTTTATTTTTTTGAAATATGAGTGTTTTTATTTTTTAAATTTATTTAATTTAGATTCAAGTTATTTAATATACAGTATAGTTTTTGATTTCAGGAATAGAACCCAGTGATTCATCACTTACATACAACACCCAGTGTTCACCCCAAGTGCCCTCCTTAATCATGCCCATCACTCATTCAGCCTAACCCTCTCTGCACACCTCCCCTCCAGCAACCCTCTGTTTGTTCTCTATCTTTAAGAGTCTCTTATGGTTTGCCTCCCTCTCTGTTATCTTACTTTTCCTTCCCTTCTCCTATGTTCATCTGTTGTGTTTCTCAAATTCCACATTTAACTGAAATCATATGATATTTGTCTTTCTCTGACTGACTTATTTCACTTAGCATAACGCACTCTGGTTCCATTCACAGTGCTGCAACTGGCAAGATTTCATTCTTTTTGCTGAGCAGTATTCTACTGTATACATATATATATATCACATCTTCTTTGTCCATTCATCAGTTGACGTCATTGATTTCTAACTTTATTGTGCTCAGAAAACATACTTTGTATGATTAAAAGAACCCCAAACAACTGAGGTATAATTTACCTACTAGTATGCATGGGGTTAATCCTTTTAAATTTGTTAGAGACTTGTTTTATGGCTTAGCGCATGATTTATCTTGGTACATGTACCTGTGTACTTGAAAAGAGTGTGTATCTGCTGTTGTTGAGTGGTGGAGTATTCTATAAACTCCAGTTGGGTTAAATTGGTTGATTGCACTGTTCATATTCTTATTGATGATCTGTCTCCTTATTCTATCAATTATTGAGACAGATATTAAAATGTCTGACCATAATTATCAATTTGTCTGCTTCTCCTTTTAGTCCTATCAGTTTTGCTCCACATGTTTTGAAACTCCCTGATTAATATATCTTGAAACTCTTTGAATTGTTACATCCATCTGATGAATTGAAATGTCCCTCTTGATCTCTGGTAATATTTTTTGCTCTGAAATCTTCTTTGTCTGATAATGATATAGCTACATACATTTAAAATTTTAATAAAAATTGCCAAGTGTCCTCTCAAAAATTGGTGTTATATATGGTTTCTCCCCATTCTGGTCCACATTTATTGAGACTTTGATATGAAAGTTCTCTAAACATGTAATGTTTCTTCTGGATTTGGGATCAGCTAATACTCTTGCCAGACTCCTGGTTCTCTATCTGCACAATAGTGGCTGTAATAACAGCTCTGCCATCACGTGTGTATGGGAGTACAGGAGAGGGTTTAGGCATGGGGTTAAACGGGGGCAAAAGCTGGAAAAGACAAATGAGAAGTACTTTCATTGTCAGAAAAGGCGGTAGGTAAAGGGGCATCTGGATGCTTTAAGGCAATTTAAGGTATCAGATGAATTAGATCTCATGGCAGTGAACTTGTGATCTCGGAGTCACTATTAATAATTTTTAAGGAATGGAGCCTGTTAGAAGTACCCAAGACTGGAGACAGTCAACAGTTCTTATATTTTTAGTGAGTGGGGAAAAAAAATGTGTGACATTCATTCAGTGAAGAAAGTGATGAGTACAGGGAGCTAGAAAGGGTTCGCTAAAAACTTACTTAATTCATTCTATTTGCTGTTAGATTTGCCCAGTCAATAGATTTGGAAAGGTCCCAGGTGCTCTGATGCGGAGAGGTGGAACCAAAGCCGTTGTTAGAGATAAATAGATCCAGGAGATTCTGGCAGGTGGGTAGTAGGCCATCAAATTTAGACTAGGACCGGGTTTTCCTTTTACGTGTGTTTTAACACATTAGGTCGGGCCACAGCCTCTCCATCTGCCTGGATGAGGCGGCACCAACACCTCCCAACACACCACATTAAGTACTTAGGTCTAAAGAGCCTCTGTTTTGTAGTCTCTGCAGTCACTAGAACTATAAACAGAATACTGGCTAATTATTGTTTAATTATTGCTTAAAAACCAATTGGCACAATACAATCACTGCATTAATTACCCCATACAGCATCTGCTTTCTTTTTTGCCTTCATCCCCATCCCTCCCCAGCCCCTCTCCCCGCTTTAATTGAAATTCAGCTTGCTGTAACACCTCCTTTCTCCCGGCCAACTGGATCTCTCCATTCACAGGAGGGAGAGGAACAAAACAGAGAAGGCCCCCGGGGATTAGGGAGTTTTGACAGCTGTCCAAGAGGAGCTCAGAGATACCGGCCAAATACTGAAGCAGGACAGAGACAAATGAGAGACAGAAGAGAGTGACGGCGGGGGGGTGGGGGTGGTGGTGGGGGAGATGGGCAAGGAGACATCGCAAGAGGAATGAGTGGGACAGAGGCACAGAGACAGGCAGAGAGGTTTAAAGGGGCGCTGAAAAGGGGAAAAAGGAAACGAAAGGGCTAAAAACGAGAGGAACTAAGGCGAGACGGTGAGGAAAACGCCAGAGGCTCAGGAGGGGAGGGAGACGGGAGAGAGCTTTGTCAGGAAGGAGGGGGAAAAGTCCGGTCTCTAGAGACGGGTCAGTGCAGCTTGGGGACCCGTCTGAAGAGGAGGCGGGCAGGCAGCGTGGGGTTCCCCTCACACACGTGGGCGCCGGGTGGGGCGGAGGACCGCCGCCGGGCCGGGAGCAGCACAGCGCGGGCGCGGCGAGCCGAGCGCGCGGGGCCGCGGCTGCAGGGCCCCTGGGCGAGCCCGGCGGCCCCGCACTCGCCCTGCGGCCCCGCCCCCTCCTCGGCCGCCTCCTTCGCCGGGGCTTTTCCTGTGGGGCTCAGGAAGCCGGCCTAGTGCCGCCCCGAACAATAGCTCGCTGCTGGGGCTCGGCTCCGGGAGAGGCAGGCGCGCGGCCGCGGGGGAGGGAGGCGTCCGCGCCGCCGGGGGCTCGCGGTGAGCGGCCGGCCCCGGCCGGAGCTTCAGTTCAGCTCCGCGCTGTCCGGGTCATTGTTGGCCGAGACTGAGGGAGCGGGAGCCGGGGGAGGAGCTGGAGAGGCGGCGGCGGCGGGAGCCAGAGGGGGAGCCAGAGAGCGAGCGAGGGAGGGAGGCAGCGAGCGAGCGAGCGCGGGAGGGAGGAGGTAGGGAGACAGGGAGGGTGGGAGGGAGGAGGAAAAATAAAGAGGAGAGCCGAGCAGGGCTGAACAATAGAGACAGGCGGACGGGCGAGGAGAAGAGCCAGCTGCCGCTGCTGGGGAAGAGCGGGCGCCCAGGCAGCCCGGACCCCGGCCCCGGCCCGGCCCCGGCCAGACAGCAGGGCGGCCAGCGCCCGCGGGGAAGGGGTACCATGGGGGAGCCGGCGGCAGGCGCCCCCAGCCCGCCGCGCGCCTCCGCCTGAGGGAGGCTGGGCGTCCTCTGCCCCAGCCCCTCCGTCCCAGCCGCCCGAGCCGCCCGCCCTCGAAGCCGCGACTCCTGGTCTGCGGCCGCGGCCGCTGCGCCCCGCGCCCTCCGCCCAGCGGGCGCCCCGCAGCCCTCGGCCCCGGGCTCGGCCGACCCCGGCTGCCCACGGACGCCTCCCCCAGTCATGAACCCCCCGGAGGGGGCAGCGGAGGAAGGAGGAGCAGCCGACTCGGACGTAGACGCCTTTTTCCGGACAGGTAAGCTGGGCAGGGCGCGGGGGGGCCCGGGGGAGGGCTGCTGCTCGGGACGCGGCGTCTCGGACAAGTTTGGGGAAGGAGGGCTGTTGCTGGGGTGTGCGTGTCGGGGGGCAGTCCTCGGTGTCGTCGGACTGGAGTTGCCGAGATTGTTGTTGTTATGGCAATGCTGCTTGCGTTTTGGGGAGGGGTGGGGGCTGGGAGCCCGGCACCCCTCGGCGTTCACCCCACTTGCCGGAGTCGGTGCTGGGGAGGCGGGAGGCGGTCCCCTCGGCCGCCTTCTCCTGGAGCGCGGGGATGGGGCGATGTTGGATCACTTTGCAGCGCGCGGCTCAGCTACCGGCGGCCCCGGCCCCTCCCTCGTCTCCCCCCTCCCCCAGCGCCTGTCAGCCAGCCTCCGGCCGCCCGGGGCTGGCACCCCTTCTGGGGCCCGGGGCCCAGACGCGCGCAGAGGGGCAGCAGGGACCCGGAGTCGCGCACGCTGCAGACTGACAGGAGCCGGGCGGACCAAGGACGGTCAAGCCTGGTGCGTGCGGGCAGTCGGCGTCTCGGACTTGAGAGGCAGACGGGGCTGGGAGGGCGGTGGGCGCCTTGGACCTCCTCCGTGTCCTCCTCCAGTTCTGGGAACGGGCGAGCTTTTCTTAGGAATCACTCATTCCTGGAAGTGTGAGTTAGCGTCCTCCGCAACACACCCACTGGATCTTTTGCTTGCCTGTGGTATGAGAGTCCCCAGATCTGTCTTTCCAGCTGTTTGTTGCCCCTGCCGCCTCCCATCCCCCAGGTCTCTAGCTCTTGTTCCCGGGCTTCGCAGCCCGTTCGCCAGAACGGACACAGACCACCCTCATCTCCTACCACCTGTGGCCAGGGATTCCCCATCTCCCATTTACCTGTGGCTTCCACCAGTTCCTCATCTCCGGTGTCTGGAACCATTTTGTCTGCAATCTTTGTCCCAAGGAGTCCAATAAGTTATGGGGACCCTGCACATCTGCCGTGTCCTCCCGTAAGTTGGATTAGAGGACATGAACCAGTGGGGTCAAGGATCAGGTTAGCTCCGAAGGCTCTCTGCACACCCATCTGTTTCCTAATCTCATTGCCTTGCCCTAGAGGTCGTCTCTAGGGAAGAGCGTGGGGTGCTTTGTTGGGGAGACTTGTGGCTTTAGAAGTCAAGACTTGATTGGCCCATATGTTCATTTTCTGGCTGGTCTGAAGAGAAAAGAGCTGGAGGGCAGGAGCTGATGCCAGGGCCTGGAGAAAGTAGAGGAAGCCCCTGTTATCCTCTCCTGCTTCTCAGGACCAGCCTTCCCTCCCTCCTTCCTTCCTTTTCCCTAGACCAGCGTTCTGTATACACACTCGTATTTCCACCACCACTCACCTCTGTCAGTCTCTGTGTCTCACACTCACACACGCTGCCCAGGACCCAAAGCATGGATTCTAAAGAGGTGCCTGACCTAAGTTTATAACCTGACATCTAGGTTATAAGGTTCTGGGGCCTAGGTGATAACCAGAAATACTCATCAGGAGGTCTCCCCTCACACCCCCCACTGCCCCACCCCTCTTTCCTCTCATCTTTGGCCAAAGTCTGCCTTTTCTTAGCTCTAGGGAAAACAACCTCTTGGAGTGTGACCTTTCCCACCTTCCTTTTCTGGACCCACTTTCATCTTTTGACAACCACTCCTCCTTCCCCTTTCTTACTATCTAAATACTAGTTCCTGTCCATTCCGTGTCCCAGGCCCTTGGAGCTGAGTTCAGTTTCTGGAGGCTTGATAATTTCTGACAAATTCACACAGTGTTAATGGTGTTAATGGCCTGTAATGTTCCAATGTGTTACTTTTCCCAGGACCTTTCCAAATCCAATGTGTGGCTTATGTGTGGCTCAAATCATAGAATAGATAGCAGACTGGGGTCTGTCTCCTGTGGGACTTCTGTTGAGGATATTCCCCTTCCTCCTTGGGTAGCTTTTTTTTGGGGGGGGTAGGTCTGATGTGCAGTTAGAATCAGAGAAAGGTTTAATCTTCAGTGAATAAGGCTGGAAATGACTGATGGTCTGTAACAAGTTGCAAGTGGGGATGCACACTTTGGGGGGCGGGGTCTAGGACTGCCTCCCTTCGAGTCCCCCAACATGGTCCTCTGTGCTCTGCTTCCTGATCTCACCCCCACTAGTCTCAAGCCTAGGCTCTTGCTGGAGATTCTTAAGCCTGGGATAAGGCCACATTTTGTAACCTTCTCCCTTCTGATTCTCCATCCTTATGGAACATAGCACTGTACCTGGTAGCTAGACAGATTATAAATTTATTCAGTTGAACAACTGAGAAAGCTTCAAACACATTTTCAAAGTTCCATAGCACCAAAGTTACCCCCTACATTCTGGTGGAAAAATTTGCATGCACAAGGACCAGCCTGGCAATTGTTTTGTCAAACCCTTGGCATAGTGTGCTTCTAAGTAGGAATACTTCAAGTAATTCTGTCATTTTTGTCCCTTACTGGTCCTCTCCTGATTATTTTGGCATTTCAAGTCTCTTGACCAATTGATTAAGCTAAATTCCTTAAATCTCAAGTCCCTGCACACACACACACACGTACACACATACACACACCAACCCACTATTCTTATTGGTGGATTCCATATTGTCTTCTTAGGAATTCTCTGTTCCAAGCCTGGAGTGTGTCACAATAGTTTTATTTATCATTTTTCATTAGGTTGAGCAGGAGAAATATGGGAACTCAAAACGGAATAGAAACCAATTGGAATAGAAAACCAATAAGGACTTTTCAACTCCTACTAGGAGCCTTCTGCTGTCCAGGGTGCTGTGGAATACAAAAGAAATATTCCAAGTGGTCTTTGACCTCAAGGAACTTTTAAAAGGAATTTGACAATTATTGCTCAATTGGAGATTAATTATTTGGTAAATGTGGTTCTATAAAATAAGTTGATAGAACTATAGATGTAGTAGAATCAAAAGTAGTCCTTGAAGGGGGGTGCAGAGTGGGAGGAATGCCATGGGCAAAAGGCACATAGGAGTTTAGGGCATGGACCTTGCGGTTTCTGGGCTGACCAAATAGAACGAGTAGGTTAGGGAGCAATAGGAAATAGGGATAGGTAAGTGGGGCAGGACCAGATAGGGAGAGTCTTGGAAGTCCAAGGAAGGATTTGGACTGGATTAAGAGTTAGTAGGGAGTCATTTTAGGTTCTTGAGCAAGGGTACATCCTGAAGAAAGTGATATTTGGAAAGGTTAATCTGGGGGTAATATGACTGATGAAGTGGGGAGAAGGGAGAGAAAGAATCCAGGGAGATGGGAAAGTGATTCAGAGCTGAGGGGGAGGGGGCTTGCCCTAGGTTGGTAGCAAAAGGAATGGGGAGTCAGGGACAGCTCTGAGAGACATTTTCAAAGGCAGAAATGTGAGGATTTGTTGACAAATTGGCTATAGGGGGAAAAGAAAAGTAAGCCCATGAGGAAACAGAAGTAGCTGGGTTGAGAGTGTAGAGGACTAACAGTGTCCCACTGACATGGTCTGATTGAGGACAGGAACTGATTTCAGGGCAGATAATGATGTTGGCTTTAGAACTGGTGAACTGGAGATGACTGATGGACATCCAGGTGGAGGTTTTTTGTGTGTGTGTGTGTGTGTGTGTGTATGTGTGTGTGTGTGTGAGAGAGAGAGAGAGAGAGAGAGAGAGAGAGAGAAATGGGACTCAATACAGGAGTATGGGCAGGAGATTAGGGGTGGCGATGTGGACTTGGAAAGCTTCTGGGTCAAGGTTGGATGCAGCTGAAGCTTTGTGAATAAATACATCAGCTGTCAGAAGGAGAGACTGGAGGAAAGAGGGGAAGAACTAAAGTTAGAATTTGGGGATAAACCCTTATTTATAACAAGGCAGCAAAGGAGACTTGATCTTGGAATCCCTAGGGAGTCAGCGTGGGTTCTGATGTGAAGACAGGCTGCAGACAGGTTGAGCAAGAGGAGTGCTGGGTAAGTGTCACTGGCTGTAATGAAAACAAGGCCACTGTGAGCTCTCAGGAGCACAGTATTAGAAGAGGGAGTCAGAGTAGGGATTTGGGATGGTGGGTAGGAACCCATTACTTGCACAGTTTATCAGTGAAAGGAAAAAGAGATTGGGTGCCAGTCAGAAGGAATGTTAGTATCAAAAAAAGGAGTTCCTTCCTTCCTTCCTTCCTTCCTTCCTTCCTTCCTTCCTTCCTCCCTCCCTCCCTCCCTCCCTTCCTTCCTTCCTTCCCTTTCTTTCTTGCCAGGGAGTCAGAAGAGGTTTGCAGGTGGAAGGGAGAAAGCTTGTGGACAGGGAACACTGAAGATGCTAGATTAATTGTTGAGTTAGATACCTGGAGAGCTTAGACAAAAGTAGATTCCTTAACAAAAATAAGAACTTAGCTTTGGTGAGCAGAGGATTTTTTTTTTTTTTTTTTTTTTTTTTTTTTTTTTTTTGAGACTAAAAGGAAAAAAAAGTTAAAAGTTGTAAGTGAAAAGAGATTGATATGGAAATATCTTCTACCTAATCTTTTTGTTAAGCTTTGGTCCCGCGAGTCCGGACATTTTCACCTGAAGTGTTTGCTGCTACTTGGACTTATGCCAGCCTCAAACTCAACTCTGTATGTCTTTCCAATTCCCCACACTCGCTTTTTCTCTTGTCTTCCTTAGTTCTGTTAAGTGGCATCTCCCCTCTCCCAGTCATGATAATTAAAACCTTGGTTTCATCTGTGAGGAGTCTCTTTCCTCTAACAAATCCTGTTGAATTATGTTTCATCATCAGCCCCTGCTGTTCATCTGCAGCCTCTGCTCTAGTCCAGGACATATTATGCTGCCCACAACCTCCTTTCTTGTCCCTTGGAATCTGCTCTCTCATCCCCGCTCCAAATTGGCACCTGTAGGTACGATGGCACTAATTTCATCACATTGTTGCCTGGTTTATGAACCTACAGTGACTCCCTAGTGTCTCAGGGTCAAGTCCATACTTCATAGCTCAGTTCCAGCCAGGCTGCTTTTCTCACTTTCCAAGGGTACCATCTATTCTTGTACCCCCACTCTCTAAATTCAACTCAGTCTCCAAAGACTTGAGCCCCACCTTCTTCTGGGAGCATTCAGAGCTCACAGGACCAACTGTCTCCTCTGAAATTCTAAAACACTCACTTGTCTATACTCATGTTCCTACTTCATCAGTGGCATTGTGTTGTTTTTAGCTCTTTCATACACATAAGGCTTGTCTCCCCCATTGAAGTTACTTGTTCTTTGCATGTTAGGAAAAAGATATTTTAAAAACCTTGCAGTTCATCAAAAACAAAAATAAGTCACCTCCTCTTAATATAGATAAAACAAACATGGTAAAGTATAAGCAGTTGTTGAATCTAGGTGGTGGTATATTGGTATTGACTATACGATTCTTTAAACTTTTTGTCTCAGATGATAACTTTATTCTGCCTAGACAGAGGAACTGGACATCATTATGTCCTGATCATCAAGAAGATGTTATTCTGAAGTAACACCTATTGTGTGCAAAAATTCTCTGAGTAAATATCATCACTCCATCTGTGCAGTGCCAAGCACTGAGTGGTTTCTTCTGCAGCAAAGGAAAACATCTCTTTTTGACACTGTGCTTGATGTGATGCTCCAGGATGATGCTTAATTCATGTTTGTTTTCCATTTTGATTCTCTTTTACTTCCACCCACCATGAGTTGGGCTTTAGGTCACATCACTTTCCAGGAACTTCTTGGGGAGTATGGAGAGGACTTCGTTTTTCTGGAGATGGAATGTTGTTAATATTTCTAATATTTTATTTATGCAGGCAATTTCTACATTAATTATTTTAGAACATATCAATGACACCCAAGGACACCATAAGATTTGGGAGGTTTTGCTTCATCCTGTGCCACCAGTCATCAGTAGCTTGATTATTGGCACATTCTGTCCAATTGTATTTGAAAATCTTTTGGGGGAAATGAAAGAAGTGTTGGGACAAACTGAAGCCTGTAGCAATAGAAAGAAATTAGGTGAGAAGTAATAAAAATCTATGTGACTGTAAATATCAGTAAAACACTAGAACTGGTGAACTAGGAGTCCTTCTCAGATGTTAGAGAATTAACACTTTTACTTTATAGATCTCTTTCTGCTTCCAGGAGTAGGCAGTATGGTACAGTCCAGTGGTTCTCAGGTGGGAACAGTTTTGTCCCCCAGGGAACATTTGGCAATATTTGGAGAGTTTTTTTTTATTGTCACACCTTGGCATCTAGTGGGTAGAGGTTGAGTGTGCTGCTAAGCATCTTATAATGCACAGGACAATAAAGAATTTATAGTCCCCAGACATCAATAGTGTTGACATTGACCCTGGAATAGCTAGAAGATCATGGGCTTTGGGTCAGCTAGGCCTGACACTAACCAGGGGTAAATCTTGGGTTAATTATTTAATCTCTCTCATTTTCAGTCTTCTGCAAAATGGGATTAAGAATGCTTATTTCACAGGTTGGATGGACTAAACAGGAAAAAACAGGTGTAAACAGCATCTAGCCATTTCTGACACACAGTGGTAGCATAATACATCCTAGCTGCCTGCCCTGTTGTTCCTGCTGATTTAATTATTAAGTGAATATGCTTACACAGAGGCCGGGGGGTGGTCTCCAGAAGAGGTGTTGTGTAGGATTTTTTCCATGAGGTGGGAGAGGGTGCCAGAGAGGTGTGCGATGGAGTGCAGGGAGCCCGTGTGTGGAATCAGAAGGTGAGGGGGTTTGGGCTTCAGCTGTCTTGTATTCATTCAATCAATCATTTGTTTGACAGATATTTATGGGGTACCTGCTGCAGCCATGTACTGTTCTATGGGAGTGTATAAAATCATTACAAGAAAGAATATAGAGCAGGAAGGGAAATGTATATAAATATACCCCTTCAGGGAGCACTTGGATATAAGGGGTAGGAAAGGAAGGAAAAGCCTGTGAAGGAGGCTGAGAAGGTCAGGCAGGGGAGCAGGAGATGAACACTCCCCTTTGAGCTCTACTTCTCTGAATGACTTAGGCAAGTGACCTTAATATCTGTGTAGGATGAGGCTGATAACCCCTCTTCCCTTTCCTGTATAGGGCTGCTGAGAGATTCAAGTAAGGTACTATATGTGAGGTATCTTTATGTTGTACAGTTCTATATAATTCCATCCAAATATATGTAGATAGTTCCTTCTAAATTGAACATTCTATTACTCTAAGTGCCTCTCCTGACAAGTATTATTTTATTTAATCTGACCTCTATGAGACCTTTCCAGTCCAGGAAAAGACCTTCCCTTTCCTTTTTTCCAGGAAGAAAGCAGTCCTTCTCAGTTTTGGTTTCCCAAAGAGACTGGATGGGGGACCCTTCTTACAACAGGCCAGGACACTCCTGTTCTCTCCCCCTTCCACGAAAGTACAAAAATGCCAACCCCCCCAGCCCTCCAGATCCTGGCACATGGTCCTGTGCCTTCTGGAGGGACCCAGTGAGAATGGAGTTCTTGCTTCTGCCAAGCCTCAGGTGGGTGCAATGAATCAATCCTTTCCTGCACCTTCTCTGTCTGCATGCAGTTCAGACTCCTCCTGCCACTCCTTTGTGTGTGAATGACTGGCAGCAAAATAACTAGGAAATGATTGACGGCCACAGGACTGTTGGATCAATAGAGTTGCTTGAAATCGTGTCTACTGAGGAGTGAGGGAACAGAAAGAATAAGCTGGGAGGACAGAGGAATTAGTTCAAGGAAGTAGAGAAGAAACTGTTGGAGAATTAGCTTTGTCTCCTCCCTTTTTGCGTTATTAGGAGGGAATTGGACACTAGAAAACATGGATACAAGGGATAAGCAGGTAGGAAAGTGAAAAGCGGCTGATGAGTTGTACTGTCAAGTGGTTACTTCTTGAGCTGAGGCTTGAAGGATGGGTGGGATTTAGATGGGGAGGACAGAAAGTGTTGTGTTCCTAGGTTGGAATGGTGTTAGAAGGAGGTACAAGGACCCATGGCGTATTTGGGCCAGTAAATGGTCCAGTTAATGTGACTCAGAGAATGCAGGTGGAGGATCAATGGGAGATAAAACTCAGAAGGGGGTTGGGACCAGGTTGATTGATTGTTACATTTACCAAGCATTTACTGGACTCCCAGATCCTAACGGGCTTTAAATGGCAGGCCAAGGAGTTTGGTCTTTATCTGCAGTTTCCTTTTGGGAGCCACTAAAAATTTCTGGATGGAGTGGAGGCATGATCAGGAAGATAAATCTGGCAGCTCCATGAAGGGTTGAATGGAATGGGGGAGGAACTTTTGGCAAGTACTGGATTAGGAGGCCACTGTGATAGGTTAGGGGGCTCTGAACTTGAGATGCCACAGTGGAAATGGAGAGGAGGGGGAATGGCTGTGAGGGACCTTGTGGACATAGAGTCTATGGGACTTGGTAAGTTGAATGTAGAGGTGACAAGGAAGAGGCAGTAGTCAAGGATTATACCAAAGCCTAGAGCCTGGGTGACAGGGGGAATGGAGGTACCCTAAATGAAAATCAGGAGTTAGGAAGAGGAGGAGCAGCTATAGGGAGGCAGGAGGAGAGGGAGGATTTGGGAGTTTACTTTGGGACATGTTGCATTTCAGGTGTCAGTGAAATAGCTAGGGGAGGTGTTGGTTCTGTAGGCGGGTAAGGAAGGGAATCTGGAACTTTGGAGGGAGGCCAGAGCCAGAAATATAGATTTGGGAGATATCCGTAAAAAGTTGTGGCTGGAGCTATCAGAGTAGATGAGATAATAAATGAAAAGCATATACAGACTTAAGGGCAGAGGGCCAAGGACAGGGCTGGAGGAGAACCAGGGAGAGCAGTGCTTGGAGAAAAATGCTGCAGAGAGGTTGAGGGAGATGATGACTGAGCATACAGACTTGGTTATGGAAACTGGGGGGTCATTGGTAACCTTTGCAAGAACAGTTTCAATCCTGTAGGGGAGGTGGAATTCAAATTGCAAGGGGAATGGGGAGTGAGTGGAGGGGAGGAAGTGGTGGGAGTGCATAGAGATGACTCTTTGGAAAGGTTTGGCTGTGAAGGGAAGGTTAAAAATAGTGAGGTAGTTGGAGATGGGTAGCAGTTGAGGGGAGGCTTTTTTTAGGTAGGGAAGATACATGAGTACCTAGGGGTGGGGAAGAGGGAGAAGGCAGACATGAGGAAGAGAATGAATATTTAGGAAAGAGAGAAATATGGATGGAGGAAGGTCCTGGATGGGTCTGGAGAGGTGGATCTCAAGGTCAGCTGAGAGTCAGCCTTGGGCCAAAGATGGGGGTGGGGTAGGCAGACCTTAGTAGAGTAGCTGGCCAGAAAGGACCTTGGCTGAGGGTGTAATGTGCCTGATCAACAGCCCCACTAGAGGGAGCATCAGCTGGTTGGAGGTCCAGGGGCTCCTGGTGGTGTGCTTGGGTGTAGCATGAACTGAGGGTAGCTGTGAAGTGGACAGGCTGGGTTGGTATGGCCCTAGTAGGCCCTTGGGCAGAGAAGCTGGGGAGCTGGCTGGGAGATATCAAATTAGCAATCCTTTTTGAAGTGCTGGTGGCTTCCTCTTATAGGCTGAGGTGGGATTTGCTTCAGCCAATGGTGGGGTCTACAGAAGTATCTCCTGCAGAGTATTAGGTGGAGAGGCAAGTACCTGGGCTGGAGGGTGAGTGAGAAGAGGAGAGAGGGAGGTGGACTTATGTAAGAAGGTGTCAGATGGTTTCCTGAGTAGGGGTTCAGCCTGGTCATCAGGTAGTATATCTGTCAAGGATGGGGGACCTGCTCTTAAATTTCTAGAGTTTTCTTAAGGTTTCTAGAAGTCTCAGTAGAAAAAGGAAGCAGAGTAGGGATTATGGGATTATGGGAGAGCCTCTTGCACATTCTTCTCCATGATTAGGAAACCCTTCACACAAGAGGGAAGATGCCAGTGAGCACACCCATTCCTTTGGCCTGAAAGCACTTCCTCTGGCTCTCACTTTAGGGGCAAACCCAAGAGCTGTTATCAAGTCAGGGGTCTTAGGTGGCCTTCCAGAGGGAGGGGAAGTAGGAATCCAGGGTAAGGTGGGCTCTGTGGGACTGGGTCTAGAGTCCCTAGATTAAGAGGAAGTGGGAGTTTCTTTAGATGTAGCTCGGTCCCAGAATCTTAGCTGTGTGGCCTTGTGTAAGCTTCAGTTTCTTCATCTGTAAAATGGGTTAAAAACATTCCTACCTCTCAGAATTGCTTGATGTTTATAGATATATATTGTGACAGTTATGTGTATATTATAAATAGTAATAGGGCATTTATATTATAATAGATTATAATTGTATATGTATGACAATTTTACATACATATTACAATTATATTACTAGTTAGATAAATCTTTACATTGTCCAAATGATAAAAATTATGATGCTTCAATAGCTGCTTTCCCTCCTTCCTTCCTTCCCTCCCTAACAGTGCAGAGATAGATAAGGATGGAATTTTTGAGCTTGCAATTACAGTTATTCCAGGGCATGGCAGGCAGGGACTGGGAATGTAGCTAAAATCCTGCCTTTTACACTCTTACCCTGCAGTGAGGGACAATGGCCATCTATAGGAGGGTGGGGGTGGGGGAACAGTATTGAGATGGCAGCTGGACAGTGGGCCTAGGAGGAGGCCCGGGAGACTGGCAGATGGTTAATTGGATGTGACAAAAGGGGGCTGGGAGGAGGAGTCTGGGGTCTCCGGGGGGATTCCTGTCTCTTACTTCTTACTGTCCTCGAAAGGTTGTTGTGAAGAGAGAGAGGAGTGGCTCCAGAAGCAGTTGGGGGAAAAGGCTGCCAGGACTCCATGTTGGATATATGGCCATGGAAGGACAGAGTGCCATTGGGAGTAATGTCACAGCTTTAATTTTTAGGGTGGGTGCAAGATATTAAGTCTCTTCTCTCTACCCCAGTGCATTGGCACTTAATATGCTCAGGTACTTAGATATAAAGAAAATGCTTAACCAAATATTAGAACAATTTTCTAGCTATTCTTTCTGATCCCAATCACTGAGTTTTGACAGCCAAATATCATCATTACTTTTGATAAGAACTGGACAAAGAACTGATGAATTTTAGGAGAAATCAGATTTCAGAGACTGAATCTCTTTATTCATTCTTGCACTCATTCATTTAAGTGTCAAACACCAACTGTGCACCTACCAAGTGCCAGGCAGTGGGAATACACAAACAAGTTAGAAATAATCTTTCCCAAAGGAGGGTAACAGTTTAGTGGGATTGACCGATGCATAAGCAAACAATTGCGTTGTAGCATAGTAGGTGCCGTAACAAGGATTGGGTGTTGTACTTTGAACATATAGAGGAAGGATCAACAGCCTCACCTGGATGGATGTTGGATTCAGTGAAGAGGGGTTGGCTAGGCTGAAATAGATGAGGAGGTGGTGAAAATGAAGACAGACCACTTTTGGAGAAGTTTGGCAGTAAAAGTAAGGAGAAAATGAAAATGGCAATTGAAAGGACATTTTGGGAGTACAGGTAGTGTTCTGTTTTTTGATCACAGGTGTGATCTGTTTGTGAAATGTCAGAGACCTGTAAATTTATGTGTGCAGTTTTATGCATAAACATTGTACTTCAATAAATATTTTTAGGGGTGCCTAGGTGGCTCAGTTAGTTGAGCGTCTGACCCTTGATTTCAGCTCAGGTCAGGATCTCAGTCCTGAGATAGAGCCCCATGTCAAACATGAGATTCCCAATTAAGAGGTTATCTCTGGAATGGAGGGACAGTTGTTCTTCCGTAGCTGTGGGAAAAGACCAGGTTGTTATAGGTCAAATGCTAGAGCTTTTATTAAACTGACCTCCATCTTCAGATAGCCAAGCTTATCTGACAGACTGAGGGATGCTGAGAGCTTGAGAAGAGAGGAGATGAAATGGATCTATTTGCTGGAGAATCAGTGAGAATTGCATGAAAAATGATCTGTCCATTGGAGTTTAGAGTGGACTGAGTGTGCAGGCTTCTGCATCTTGCTTAGCCCTGGAGGCTCTGGAGTGGATGTGACAACAGTGGACTCTTGAGTGTGACTTGGACAAGATGTCCAGGGTAGGGATGAGGTGTGCAACAGACTTGTTTGGAAACTAGCCTCTTCCCCAAACCTTACTGAACACTGATGACGCTAAGACCTTTTGGATCAAACAGTCATGTCTGATTTCCCCATGTAGGCTGTACATACCTTTTGTTTTGGACTTGTTTGTATTCTTCTCAACACCCAGATCAGTGCCTTGCGGTTAATACTTGCTTATTTAGTATTTGTTGTCTTGATTTTTTTTTAAGAGCTATTTATTGGTGTGTAGGTCATCTGGGAGTTTTATAATGAAACACTATGCTAAGGAAATAAATCATTTTTTTGTATGGATGGGCAGTTCTACCTTAAAAAGACTTATGAAATCAATATTGACTATGAAATATATCACAGCTCTTGTTGCTTCTGGATTAATTAGAAGGGACCCCTTTTATTGCTTGCTTACAATATTCATGTATATCATAATCACTGGAAAACTGAAACTGTACTCTTTTTCAGAGAAACCCATGTAGAAAGTTCAAACACACAAATGGATTAGCTAATCAATATCAAGTGAGTGTCTGCCATGTGCCAAGTATTATGCTAGGTATTAAGGGTGCTTCTAAAGATAGGCAGCAAATGGTCCCTGTTTCTGAAGAGTTTATGGTCTTATTGAGTTTGGGGGACTTATATAGGAAAAAATGGCTAATTGGAGATCAATCAGAAAGGGAGTTTCGCTCTTTCACTGATTCATTTAATATGTGTTTATTGCCAATAAGCTAAAAGATAATTTAAATAAGTGGTAAACAAGGTTGCATTTAGAGAGATTTGATTCTATTATAAAAATAGAACATTTATTTTTCTATTATAAAAGCAATGCAGACTTACTGTAGAGTATTTGGAAACTATGATGGAGTATAAAGGATAGAAAAGTCACTGTAATCTCATCGTCCGGAGAAAGCCCCTGCTTGTTAGTTTGAGATATTTCCTTGTGGTCTTGTTTCCTATGTGCATTCTCTCCCTTGATCTATGGTTTGTTTTTTGATCATCAAATTAAGGTGAAAAACAAATTAGGGCGTGATAGAATTTTTCCTAAATGAGGCCATTTTTCCCAGTTAATATAAATGTATGATATACCACTATACACATATCTGTTGAGCAAAGTAAGACATTCATAAGCCAATTAACCTTTATATGGGAATAATGTCTGAAGACAGAGGATCTGTTGGTTTTTTGGAATGGTAAAGGCATTGATGCTTATTGTTGAAAAAATATTTATGCAAAACAAAAGTACAGTATCTATGGTCAAAAGGAAATACTCTTTCTCTCTTCTCCTCCCTGATGTTAAGATAAATTCAGCAGATATACATGCTTGGTGCCTATACAAGTACGTGTTTATACAAATGTATAGCTTTCTTTCTTACTGCACTTAACAAAAAGAGAATCAGGCTATATCTGTTATTCTGCAACTTGCTTTTATCACTTTATAATCCTAGACATTTTTCCATGTCAGTACATATAACTCTACCTCATTTGTTTTAGAATTGTGCTACTTTCTGTTATATGGATGCACCACATTTTATTTAACCATTCTAATGATGGACATTTATAACCCAGCTTTTCTGCAGACCAGTGTTTGATCTGGGACATTATTTTGTCCAAAGAGTAGCAAGAAGGGTCACCCATTATTTGGTCCTTTTCAAAGGTGACTGTAGGACAACCAATCATAGGTTCAGGATGTTCTTTGCTTTTATCCTCAGAAGAGAGGGAGGACAGCTAGTCCCTGTTTTCTGAAGGATAACACTCTGTGTAATATGTAAGGACACTTTTGTTAGTGACATTTAAATAAGTGGTCTAGGCCATTAGCCTCTTTTGCTGTGTGTCTTTAAGTGACTTAGGAGCCGGATTTGTAGTCATAATTAGCCAAAAAAAAAAAAAAAAAAAGTCAGTGTGTTCTGTGGGCTTGAGTGAAAGTTAATTCCAATACCACAGGTATGGAAGTGTTTTAGGTTGTGTGTGCAAAAGCGATAGTCTGTATTTGACTAGAAGTTCTTCCTGCCATTAATTAGCTCTGTGACTTGGCCAAGCCAGTTAACATGTCTTTTTTTTTTACAGATGGGGCCTCTGTTTCCTTATCTGAAGAAAGAGGTAAACATACTTGTCTTGCCATACCTCATAAGAAGAGTATGAGATAAAGTGGGATAATTTAAGGAAGTCACTGTGGGCAAACAAAATTGCTGACTAAATGAAAGGAATTTTCGTCAGCTGCCTTTCTCTGAGCTCTCCCTTGGTTTTGAGTGTGGTTGAAAGCTGAGCTAGGGGACTTGGATGGGAGTGACAGCCCGTACTATGTTTGAGGACTGTACATTTTTTCATGTCTGGTAGGAAATTGGCAGCACTAGAGATGGAGTGAAATGTTTCATGATATGTTCCATTTGCTTTTGGAAGAGAGACATGTGTATAAGAGTGGAAGAGTGGCTCGTCTAACTGCCCAGAATGGGGGAGGTTTTCTTTCTGACGGGTGACAGTGTGGCTCAGTTGCACACTTTCTCCTTATTACCCAAATGTGCAAAGAAAACATAGCTTTTAAATGTTCTAATGTGGAGCTAATCTTTCTCATGAGACCCTAAGCTACCTTAACTAGTTATTAGTATATGAAGTTTTTTTGTTTTTTGTTTTTTGTTTTTTTCCATTCTCTTCTGGACTAGTTTCTTTGGATGATTGTTTTTTTCAGATAAATTACTCAGTCACTCAGATTTTCTCCCATTCTCCCACTTCTCTTCAGTATGGGGTCTGGGTGTGTAGAGGTGGGGGAAGGGAGAGAAGGGTGCTTGGAGCTACCGTATAATGACTAGTCTGGTCTGGTCTGATGCTTGTACTGGTATTTGGCAAAGGTGTGGCTAGACCTGTCCTGCTTTTGGGGGTATTTTGTTGATGCTCAGCACTAACATTCATATTCTGACTATTTGCCTATGGAGTCAAAGTCCCTGCACGGAGTCAAAGTCCTTGCATGTGACAGCCTCAGTGTTCTGACCCCAAGCCTTTGGTCACTGACTCTCTGAGTACCATCATCAGGGAACAAAGAAGTATGTGGTTTCTCAGCTCAGTCAATGCCAACTGTGAGAAGTCAGAAGCTCTACACCTGGCTCACCTAAATAGGTACCCACCTTGGCCAGTGCTCTGCTTTCATACCCTCACCTCCACACCATACAGATCATGGTATGTGGCTGGTAGGCATTCTCCTACAGGCCCACTGCTTCCTCAGGGGTGGCCTCAGGGTTCTCCAGTGTCTTCACGCCTATTGAGATCTTCTTTTCTAAAGCTGCCTCCCTAAAACCTATCGGGTGTTGAGGTGTTCATATAGGAGGAAACCAAGACCCTGGTGTCTGATTTCCTAGACTGAAATTTCCCATATTCCCCTGATGTTTGATCCTTCCTTCAAGGCAAGAATCTCTCTTATGTCACATCTTTTAAGCTTGCTTGCTTGCTTTCTTTTTCTTTCTTTCTTTCTTTCTTTCTTTCTTTCTTTCTTTCTTTCTTTCTTTCTTTCTTTCTTTCTTTCTTTCTTTCTCTTTCTTTCTTTCTTTCTTTCTAGAGGAAACACATGTATGCATGCATGCATGAAGGAGGGAGGGGCAGAGAGAGAGAATCCCAAGTAGGCTCTGCACTGACAGCTCAAAGCCAGCCCTACACAGGGCCTCGAATTCATGAACTTTGAGATCATGACCTGAGCTGAAATCAAGAGCTGGATGCTTAACTGGCTGAGCCACCCAGGTATCCCCAGAGTACTCTTTACCTCTCATTTAAAGTGATCTCAGTGGTTAAGTCCACCCAGTCTGGATCTTGGTATGTTAATGGCAGTTTGAGAATTCAAGTTGCATACTAACAAACTCCTATCCTGGGTGTTAGTAGCTGAACATTGATGCTTTCTCTTTGCAATCTACTATAACTAACCTAAACTTCTATGAGGTAAATAGACGCTTCTGGGCAGCATAAGGGGAAGGTAATTATATGTAAGGAGAAAAATACATTATATTTTGAAGAGTATTACCCTAATTAAAGCAATAACTTTGGGAAAAAAAAGTTTAGAAATGGAGCTTCTAAAGTTGTCTTCTTTAGGATTCCATCTACATACATGTGTATGTCTGTGTGCATGTAAACATGCCAGGATATGATGATGTTGAGTCTTCCTGAAGGCCTTTAGTGAGCACTTCTGACATCCCTTGCACTGTACTACAAATGGAAGTATGGTACAGCCTCTGTCTTCAAGGGACTCCCAGTCTTTGGAAGGTGAAAGAGTGGCAGTGGATTATATACAGAGTTGCACTGCTGAATCCTGCTTTCCCAGAGGTTGGTGTTTCAGTCTGGTAAACATGACTGATGTTTGAGGTAGAGGACGTAATGGGCCTGGCGCCCCTTACCTTGCTTGGATCTGCTCTTCTAAAATGGCCAGTTCTAGGTAGTTTTGCTTTTTCCAAATAAAGCTAATTCTGTTAGCATCAGTCTAAGTTTCCATGAACATATATTCTACAGAAAGGCCATGGTAAACAAGATCAATTTAAATTGATAATAAATAGAGAAATGATGTACAACTGAGGGCTGTTGCTCTCCTTCTTCTGTGATGGAGTTGTTTGTTGTCTATAACTAAAATTCTGTTATCCCTTTTAGCACAGGAAAGCTTCTGTGTTTTATATGGTGTTTCCACTGCAAGGCTCTGGGGTTCAAATAGTCTTAGTGGCTATGATCAGTGTTTCTATCTTGACCAGGGAAAATGGGAACTTTGGTCTTTGTGAAGGTGGCAGAAACTGGGAGACTGGCAAATCAGACAGACCAGGAAAGCACAGAGCAGAAATTAAAAAAGCAGGTAAATATGGTGTCAGATGGTTGGGTCCAAGAGGAAAGAGGAGTGGGCTTGGTGCCAGGAGAACAGTATTGTTATTGATAAACTTGGTAAATCCCTTTCCCTCTCTGAGACCTCTGAGAGTATTGAGCTAAGTGGCCTTGAATGTATCTACAACATTCTGAGCCAATTAGACAACAGAAAAGCCAGCAGGGATAGAAACCAGGTGGTAAGTAACCTGGTTCTGTGAAGTCTTTCCATCCTTCTGAGGCTTTCTGTCTCTGCAGCTTGAGACTGCTTAGTCCACCTGGTGCCAGAGCTCATAGGTGACCCAGCATTCTTGCCTGGGGAAGACGGGCTCTAATTTCCTTGGGGAGAATCATCCTGGTGGTCAGCAAGTGGGCTCAAACTATTTTGGCCTTTAGAATCTTTTGAAAGAAGGATGAAGCTTCTGGGATTTCTGGGCCTGTGTGGAAAAGGCTATCCTTTCTCAGCTTGTTCCTTTGGATCCCAAGCCTATAATTAGAGATATACTTCAATACCATAGATAATGCCTTCATCAAGGCCCCATCAGAGCTGCTCTGCCAAGGCACAGGGAGGACTAACTTAATGATCTTCCTGCCAGCTCATGTCCTTGAACTTTTCTTCTATTGAGTAAGATAGAGAAGATAGTGAAAGCAATCCAAAACCTTCATTTCCTAGGGCATGTGCAAACCCAGCCCAGCCACATCATCTCAAAAGGAGGCACTAGGCAATTAAGCAGGTATCTTGGCTTTCTTCTAGGTTTCCTTCTACCCAGAACTCCTTCTCCTTTCCTGCGCATTCTCTAGACCTTCAGAAAACTCATATTTTAATAGAGGGAAACACTCCATTTTTGAAAAGTACACTAAAACATTCCAGGTACATGGTATGACTATGCAATGGAATGCAGGAACACAGACCAGGGTGTGGGGAAGCCTATTTAGGCAGCTGTAGTGGTGGTCATAGAGTAAATGTGCTTGAATGGCAATTGGAAGAGGAGTTCATTATCCAGTGTGACAGCGTGGGGAGGGGCATTCCTGGCAGAGGGAGAAGGGTGGGCAAAGGCAGAGAATTGTACAAGGTCATGGAGAGTTAGAGGTTATAGGGTGAGAGAGACTGGAGAAACATGTGAGATTTTGGATTTTCATATTCCAGGATTTGGATTTTATCCTGTGAGCAGTGGGGAATCATAAGGGATTGAAGTGATAGAATAAAAATTATAACTTAGGCCAGCACAATGTTGGAAGGGACACAATTGGAGATGAAAATTCTAGTTAGGAAACTACTGAAAGATAGTTGATGATACAAGGGATGTAATGGTGGTGGATTTCAGGTCAAGTTGATGTAAGGTTGAAGGGGAGGTAAAGTGTCAGATAATCAACAGGGTTTTAGCTTTGGTTGTGGGTAAAGGGCGATGGTGCTTTCACCAAGCCTGGCACCACAGAAGTCACACTGGAATCCTAGCAACATTTCATAAGCTACCAGAGCTTTTTACTGTGAAGGGAGTTAGCACTGTTCTATTATTGCACTTCTTTAAACATTTTGAATACAAAACATAAACAAAATGACTGAAGGGTGGACAATTATACACACAGATATCTTCTCCCATGAGGATGGCAAGTGTGCATGCCTTTGTGTGTGCATATATGTGCTTGTGTGCACGTGTGTGTAGTTGCTTATGCTCTGGATGCATATGCGTGTGCTGCTTCCATCAATACTGGGTTCTCGACACAATATCATTTTTCAGCATTAAAATTCCCATCACCTCCCAGAAGTGCTCCCTTTAGGATCCATTTCTGCTTGGCTCAGTGTGCACAAACATTCCAGTGGGATTGATTGCTTGTGTCAAATTAATTTTTTCCCTTCCCAGGGAGTGTCTGCCATGTGCAAAACGGGGAAATCCCTAGGTCTGTAGCCAAATGCAAGTTCAGATAGACGAGTAAAGTCAGTCTTGGGTCAAGAATTGGCTTAGATGGCCACAGAGGCTGCACCTGGATACTTAAGACACTTCTCCCAGCATGCTTTGTGTCTGTTCCTAGGCAACAGGAAACTTGAGGCTGGGTAGAGATGGTTGCATATGAGAGGCTTGAGTCTTTGTAGTATTAGCTATGGTACCACTTCCTGATCTCTGCCCCATTTTCCAGTTTCTGATTTATATAAAGGTTGCAGAAGCCTCTGGAAGCAAATGGAGAAAATGCTGACTGTCCTTCACCTGACTGCGGGGCAGTTTGCTGGGAAAACTTTGGAGGGAAGCTCTGGGATAGTTTTCCTTTCAGCCCCAACCCTGATGGTTCCCTGTAGGTTTTAGTGGATACTCAGAATGGACCTCCTAGGCATTTCCCTAGAAGGTAGCCCTTAGTTGCATGGTGCTCAGCCAGCCAGTCTTACCATACTATGCCTGACTCCAGACACCAGATCAGGGACCTTTCCCACAGTTGGAACCATCGGTCAACTGACCTGTGTGCACCAGGGTAGTCTAGGCTATGCTATCCACCAATGAATTAATTTGTATCCCAGCAGTTGAAGCTTTGTGAGATGGATGATAAGGTTCCCCTGAGAATGGTTATGTGTTCTTTTCCTGTAACCTGAAATTCTGGAAGTCCTGATTAACATTTATTTACTTTAAGTTCAGCTTTGTGGCTTACCGCTACCAGGAGTTCCTGCTAAAGTTTCTTTATCAGCTTATTGTCTATAGTCTAGTTGAATATAGCTCTTTAATTAGT
Source organism: Hyaena hyaena (assembly GCF_003009895.1). Lineage (NCBI taxonomy): Eukaryota > Metazoa > Chordata > Mammalia > Carnivora > Hyaenidae > Hyaena > Hyaena hyaena. Next base: position 117,348 of record NW_024082607.1, on the reverse strand, counting down.
GGGATTATGGCTAGTATCTTATCAGTTAACCACTAGCCTTCAGAACCTTTGGAACTTTAAGAAGTCTGATGAATTTTTCATCCCAAAGGGTAAAATGCTAAACTTCCACATTATGTCTTGTAACAGCTACTTCTTTTGGTGCGTGTATGTGGGATTTGGATTCCATTTGCCAAGAACTTTTACATAAATCAATAACAGAAATGATTTTTAGCATTTCCCAACAGATTCTGTAATGTATCACTTCTAGTGGAGGGCACACATCAGACTTGGTTATACAATTTAATTCTCTATAATTCTTATAGAATCCGATTGTAATGTCTGGTTTTTGAGTCAGGACAATTGGATTGTTAGAGGGGTACTGGGTTTGCAGAACTCTGGTAAACTGTTGCCAGAGTGCTTCCTCCTCCCCACTTCTCTTGCCACCCAGCAAGTCTCTTGAATCCAAAAGCAGATCATCTAATTTCTTCTCTCTACTCAGTTTCTAAACTCTTATAGCCATTTAGTATGTCTCACCTAGTTTGTTTTGATGTATTTATTTGATTTGTTATTCACAGGGGTAATTTTCTGACTGAGACTTTTTTCAGACCATCCTAATTATTTTATCTAGCATTATGCTAGGCGTGGAATAGTGTGTTTGTGACTTTGCCTTTAGCTTTTAGTTTTCCCTGTGAGAAAGACCAAGGCAGCTGCTCAGATGAGGTCCTTTATGTCAGACACATAGCCAAGTATGCAATCATGTGCTCCCTGAGGTTTCCCAGAGCCCCTAGGACCATAGAAGTCTAGATTTGGCAGGACCTGAGCCAGAAATGGCACCATGAAATCCAACCCCAAATCTCTAATGTAGAGCAGAAGGGCAATTCCTTTAGGACTGCAAATACTCTGGTGGGTGTCATTTTTTTCCCCATGCCAAGACTTTTAAATTCTTATGCATTTAAATAGTTCTGTGTCCAGGTAAATGCTTTATTCATTCCTTCTGAGACTCTTGATATGTGTACTCATGAGGCTTTGTTCTCTGGGACTTTTCCATTTCTGGGCTGTTGGATTCAATTTTATCTCCCCATACATCAGCTTATGGTGAGAACTTTGCAAATTCCTGGAGAGCCTTTGTAGAGGTTAAGAACAAAGGAGGTAATTTATCTCTTCAAGTGTCAGGGCTTTTAACCCTATATTAGTTGTAGTTGGGGCTGTGCTTTCCAGATATTGCTCAGCCCTTGAAAGGAAATTTGCATATGATTATATTTTTTTGGAGGGGGACTCACCCCAAAATATCAGCAGTAGAAGGCTGTTCTGTTTTGGATGTCAGTAGAGATCTCAAGTCTGCTGGCTGGCTTGTAGCACTATAGCTGCAGTATGGTACAGAGGCACATGTCTCCGGTCTGGAAAGCCCTGTGTGCTGCTCTCAGCTCTATGCTGGCCTCCTGTGTATTCTTGGGCAGGCCACTGCACCTCCCTGGGCTTGAGTTTCTTCACTAGAATGTGAAGGTGCTGTAAGGGATGGTTACTGAAGTTCCCTAAATCCCTAAGTCATTTTGAGGTTGTTTTGAGAGTCTACTTAGGAGAAGGTCCTCTTGGCTTATCCCAACTCTGAGAAAATGCTGGTCCTATAAAGATTGACTGGGGTGGGGGTGAGTCCCTGTGTTTGCATATGACACACAACATTTAGAATAAATTATCACCTGCTGATCTGTTCCTAGCCATTAAAAATCCAACAATAATGAACTAGGCTTGCCAATCTCTGGGTATGCTGTATGAATAAATTCTGAGACAGTTATAGTATACTTGGTTCATACTTTTATAGGACCTGCCAGATATTTTTGGGCTTCCTAAGAAAGTACAGTCAACAATTTTGGGGTAGCTATAATCTATTTATAACAACTACTCTTAAACATGGTTTGTTTCCTCTCCGGGTCTGTAAAGAAGATTTTTAAAGGAAAAAAATTTGTTTGAATTTTCTCAGAGCCTCCAACTTCTTTAAATTGGATATTTGGCAAATCTCTTTCCCCAGAGATATGTGTCTTGGCTGGCCCTGCCAGATCTTTTCCCTCTCTATTAGAGGGAGTTTTAACTTCCATTGATTTATCCTTTACCACATTTGGCTTGGTCAAGAGCCAATGGGGGGGGGGGGGCAGTTGTCAGAATGCTCCTTTGGACCTTACACCTCCAGGACCATATCCTGTTCCTTTTTTTTTTTTTTAATGTTTATTTATTTATTTTGAGAGAGAGCATGATGTGGGGCTCAATCTGTGAGATCATGACCTGAGTCAAAATCAAGAGCCAGATGCTTAACTGACTGAGCCACCTAGGCGCCCCTGTTCTTTTTCTTAGAGCCTCCCCCACTGCATCCCATCTTCTGCCACTCTGTCTTCAGATATAAGTATTATTCTGGAAGCTGGGAAGAGGGTGAGAAACTGGGAACTTAGGAAACAGAAGCAAGATTTAAAGGTCAACAAATTCTCTAAGTTTATAGAATGACTAACAGTCAGACCAGAGAGTGTTACCAGGTCAGAATGCACTCCAAACCCAGATTCAGGACAGCAAGGGCCCAGGGAGGAGGAAGATGGATAAAGGCCAAGAAGATGAAATGGTAGAGGGTCAGTCAGGGAAAGCAGTAAAGGATCTACTCAGCATCCGGGGCATCTGCATAAGTGAAAGGGCAGCCAGAGAGGGAGAGATGGATGTGAGTTCCAGCTATAGAAGTCTTGTTGATTGAGGAATCTCTTCACTTTGTCCCTGTTCCTTGCATGTAGAGGTGCCAACTCCCAATTAGGAGGAGCCCAGTGAGAGCACCTGGCACATGGTTCTTGATGTCATCAACGGCTATCCCCATGCCTCCCTCTGGATCAAGTCATTCCATGAGGCTCTGCCTTTTCTGCTGCTCATGGGCCTTCTGTTTTCTCTGTTTAGTGAGCCTGCCGGTATCCAGACTATTCTTTAAGCTTGGGGTTAAAACTCGAAGGTTCAAATATCTGACTGTTAAGAAAGTGAGACACTGGGCATCCCATTTCCCCATAGGACATTATCCTTCAGCCCTAGAGGGTCTTCATCTGTGTAACTTTCCCCTTCAGTTCATGATACCAGAGCTGCTTCCTGTCTTTTTTGGTTCTGTGGCTGATGCCACATTTTCATGTTGAGTCCTTGGGTGCAGTTAACTCACTCTGATGGGTGGGCCAGGTGCTCTTTCTGGCCACAGGTAAAACAGATTGTACCCTGAAGCGGCCCATTTATCTTTGTCCTCTTCTTATGTAAACATGGGAGGCCCTTACTGTTTTTTAATCCATACTCTCTTCTGAGTTATTGTTTTCTTCCCTCTTGAGCTGGCAAGTTTGGAAGTTACACATCTCCCCATGGTGCCAAAGAACATCAGCGTTATCTGTGGTGTGACTCAGCACTTCAGGCTTTGTAGTCCTGACCTGCAATTGGATTTTTCTGGGATTTCCTACTAGAATTGATCCAGCCCAGTGAAATCAATGAATTTCCCTGTAATGTCTATCTTTGCATCCTTTACCAATGGATTTAATGTCTTCTTCAGCCTTTTCCAGATTGAACTATCCATCCTCCAGGCTGAAGATGAAAGTGTCTAGATTTATAATGTTTTTTTTTTCTTTTTTTAAACATCTAGGTTTGAGTTTTGGAAGTAGCTTTTTAAAATGTAATGTGAGAAATGTCACTTTGCATCAATTATTGGTTAATACCTACTTGAGTCCAACTCTTGTTTTATTGGATATATGCTCCTCATAATCCTCTTCCTTGTCCTCCCTTTGCAGAGACTTTCATTATATAAAAAGAAGGGATTGGGTAGGGGAGAGGTTCCCAAACTTTCTCGGCTCATGGTACCTTCATGCCTCACTGATTTTCCCGTGGCACCATTAGGCCAAACCAGACACTTAATAGATCTGTTCATAAAGCTGTTAGATCCCCAAACCTTAATAAGTTCTTAAGTACTTAACTAACAATGTAGTAGCCATTTGAAAAAGTAATACACATAAATTGAGAGAAAAGTATTTTTATTTCATTCCTTAATAACCGTGGTTACTTACTACTGAGGCATATGTGCCTGTTGGGCACTGTACAACTTCTCAGATTTTGGAATCAGATTAGATATTACTCCTTTCATTTCCTGCTCCATATTGATTGTCGTGTGATGTTTGCTTTTTATCATAGCAACTACCCCAAATCCAGTTTTGCAAAGATCTGATGTCATTGAAAGGAATGAAGTACAATTTAATGTTGAAGCTGAGAACTATCTTTTGATAGTAGCCATGTGGTGTCCAAAAGACATCAAACATTGATATATTTTCCTCAAAAATTAAGCATTCTGCAGAGACCCCATGAATTTGCTGTGGTGCCTGGGTGCATTGGTCATAGTTTGAGAACCATGGGGATAGTGGGATAAGTGTTGGGGAATCTTTTCTGGGGGTGATTTTAGTGTTTTTTTATCTCCTCAGCATAGTTGCCATTCTCTAGATCGCCATGTATCTTCTGAGAATCTCTCAGCTGCCAGGTGGCTGTGATTCTTTTTTTTAAATTAAAAAAAATTTTTTTTAATGTTTTATTTATTTCTAGGAGAGAGAGAGAGAGACAGCGTGAGCAGGGGAGGGTCAGAGAGAGAGGGAGTCACAGACTGAAACAGGCTCCAGGCTCTGAGCTGGCAGTCAGCACAGAGCCCGACGCGGGGCTCGAACCCACGAACCGCGAGATCATGACCTAAGCGAAAGTCAGACGCTTAACTGACTAAGCCACCCAGGCGCCCCTAAAAATTGTTTTTAATGTTTCTCTATGTTTGAGAGAGAAAGTGGAGGGGCAATGACAGCGAGGATCCAGACCTGGCTTTGTACTGACAGTAGCAAGCTCAATGTGGGGCTTGAACTCACAAACCATGATATCATGACCTAAGCCAAAGTCGGATGCTCAACTGACAGCCACCTGAGCGCCCCAGGTGGCCATGAGTCTTAAGGGATACTTTCTCTCCATCCTCCATCTGCCTTACTGACCATTCTTGAGACCAATCTGCACTTATTAGAGCCTATATTAGAGGTCTCTTTCATGAGAAAGGCTACATCTTGCTCCCCTAAAAGAGAGGAAGAAGAGATAAAAGCAGCATCAAGTAGGGGACCTGGGGGTGGGGCTGGGGGCTCATGTTCAAGGTGAGCAACATAATTTACAAGGCCCAGTACAAAATGAGAGTGCAAACCTCTTGTTCAAAAACAGGAAAAAGTGCCATAAAAAGTGTCAAAATATAGAGTCTCTCACGGTCTTTCTCTTGACCTGTCATGGTATGTTTTAAATGTCGTGGTCCATTAGCCAGTGCAGAGTCTCACTGGTGCTTGGCCCCTTCTTGCTTGCCATTTGGACCGCTGGGTCCTATCAGCTGCAGGACTGACCCCCTGGCAGGTCCAGAGAGGTTGAGCCAGGCATCTCCCTTTTCCCATGGGCACATACCTCGACCTAGAATGGACAGTCTACTCCCAAGGATATTGCAAGCACAGGGACATGCTGGCTACCTAGATAGCAGGTGAGTGAGAGGCTCACTCCTGATGTTGCCTATTGAGCATGCTGTGGTGTGGCCAGCTTGAAGGAGAAATGGCTACCACTATGCCCTGTTTGTCATTGTTGGGGTGTGTGTGTGACGTTGATTCACCCACACCCTGTGTTTGTGCTTAGGTCCCTATGAAAGCCCAGGAATGGAGATGCTGGGCAAAGCCCAGGTCCCCAGGGTATAGGTGAATGAATGGCTGAAAACCTGTCCCTGGAAGGTGGCCTGTGTATACGATTAGGTCCCAGTCCTCTGGCACATGTTCATTTCCCATCAGATTTCACTTACAAAACACAGATTCAAAGATTAAATTATTAAGAATTTCAAGGCCGTGACCACAGAGCATTAAATCCTGAGCTTAGGGCCTTCTGGGTGCAGGATCTTATGTAGCTACATACCCATGAAGCCAATAGTGAGGGTTGCTAAGGAGGGTAGCAAGTACCCAGACATGGCCAATGGAGCACACGTGTCCCTGTCCTAGGCCACGCTGCCAACCAGTGAGTTGCTCCAAGATAAATAGAAAAGACTGAGTCAGTTACCTTTCTGTGTGTCTTGACCTGCAAGCACAGGCCTGTGAGCCTCTGAGAGCCAGGTTCAGCAGATAATGCTGCCTTGGGACTGAGCATGTTGAGTTCCTGGGGGTTGAGGAATTCACTAAACTGTGGTTCATTGAATGTGCTCACATCTCTGGAAATACAGCCAGTTTGTATTGAGTCTCACCATGTGTCAGGCATCATGTGGAGTCCTCGTTTGATTCTCATAATAACCCCATTTTACAGATGAGAAAGCTGAGGTTAAGTGACTTGCTCCAAATCCCGTGGTCTGTAAGTGACAGAGCCAAGTTTTGAAAGCGGACAGTATGGTTGCAGAGCCCACCTACAAGCCTGCATGCCATTCTCTTCTGGGTGTAATCCAGGTTTTGTTCACAGTAATAGTGCTATATTCATCTCTGTTTCCTAATCCCAAACAAAATCTTTCATTTTATTGTAGATGTATTTCCATACAAGGACATTTATTTATTTATTTTTGTTTTTTTTCCCACAGGCAAATTCTACATAACATTTATTTTTTATTTAATTTTATTTTTTTAAATAGTTTATTGTCAAGTTGGTTTCCATATAACACCCAGTGCTCATCCAGACAAGGGCCCTCCTCCGTGCCCATCACTCCTCTTCCCCTCTCCCCCACCCTCATCAGCCCTCAGTTTGTTCTCAGCATTCAGGAGTCTCTCATGGTTTGCCTCTCTCCAACTTAATGGAGGACCATGGGGGAGGAGAAGGGAAAAAATAGTCAAGGACATTTATTTTTAACTTGAAGGTTTTTTCCAAAATGAAATAATCTCCTAATTTACTAAATGTGTTTAAAAAAGTTTTTTATATTGTTTTTATTTATTTTTGAGTGAGAGAGAGAGAGGGCTGGAGAGAAAGAGAGAGCATGAGCAGGGGAGGGGCAGAGGGAGGGGGAGACACAGAATCTGAAGCAGGCTCCAGGCTCTGAGCTGTCAGCACGGGCTTGAACTTGTGAACTGCAAGATCATGACCAGAGCCAAAGTCGGAGTCTCAACTGACTGAGCCACCCAGGTGCTCCCAAATGGGTTAAGAACAGCATGTGCCTACATCTTTTTAAATCCCCAGTTTCCAACATCCCGTTGCACTTCCAACATGGATGTTTCTGTAGCAAGGCATAGGCTTGGGGTGTGTTAGCCCCATTTTGTTCTGGGCTCCATCCCTGCAGACTGGCAGTAGATGTTTAGTGGCCTGAATCTGAGGCAGCGACGCAGCCAGTCCTCTCCACATGGTGTGGCGGAGGAAACCAGGCTATGCTGCCTTCTGCGGCACAAACGCTCACTGTAAAGAAATAGATTGTTGATTTAGAACAACAGAAGAATGGTTATTTTACTTTCTGAGACCTTACCACTCAAAGGGTGGGTCGCAAGCCAGCAGCAGCAGCATCACCTGGGAGCTTGTTAGAAATGCAGGATCTCAGGCCTTCCCAGACTTGCTAAATCAGTTCTGAATATTACAAGGAGCTTCATGTAATTCGTTTGCTCATTAAAATTTGAGATGTACTGTTTTAAGCCTGTGTGTGTGTGTGTGTGTGTGTGTGCGTGCATGTGTGCACATACGTGCTCATTTTGGAAAATGACATCCTTTGTCATTTATGTTAAATACTCTGCCTTGGACTTGTGTGGTTTTGAGTAGGTAGCAAACCTCCTCTGAGATTCAGTTTTTCTTTGTGAAATGAAGAAGTGAGACCAGATAATTTCTGTGGTCTTAGCCTGGTTCTATGGTTCTATGGTTCCCTATGCAACAGAACTTTGTTATAGTTTATTGGTTCTATTTAAAGCCACCTTTGGGCATTTATGCATTTTTAGCCTTGTCTGCTTTATCTTGTATGCAACCGCTAAAACCCAGTCTTTCCAGAATATGACTTGTGTGACTATTTGTAACAGAATCACGTGGCGGGGGTCTGAGGGGGTGGGGGGGGCATGGTTAAAATGCAGATTCCTGGGCCCCAGCTCAGACTTCCTGAACTGGAGTCTCTGGGGGTGGGACCTAGAAATCCACATCTTTAACATCTGTGCTCCTGTGTGAGTGTTAACACTTCCCTGTTACTTTCTAAGTACAAAAATCTCTACTGGATATCTATGATTATTTTCTCTTGCTTTTTTTTTTTTTTTTTTTTTAACATCCTACACTTCTTTGGTGCCTTAGAAAAATGGAGCACAATGGAAGAAAGTAGGATGTTGGGAAAGGGAGCTAATTTGTAGAGTGTTGACACTGAGTATGTGGTGATAGCAGGTGACTCCAATGCAGTTGTCTAGAAGATACTTGAGGCTGTGGGACTAAGCATACAGAAGAGAAGAGGATTGAGCTCTGGATTTGGCAGTGTCTGAGCTAGGATTAGGAACCAGTAGGGCATTGAGAGATGTAAAGGAAGAAGAGTGCAGTTCGTTCAAGTGTGAGAAGATATTTTTGGACAAGGCAGCAGAGCCTTCCCAGGAGTGGGAGCGCATGGGCAGTGGGAGGAGAGAGATTGCAGGTGGCTCTATGACTCAGCTCTGAGGATGGCTCAGAGTTAGAGGTTGTGGGTAGAAAGGGGTCCATGAATGTCCAAGCAGCGTTGGAAGGGCAGAAGGAGAGCCAGGACAGCTCAAGGTGAGGACACCAGGAGAGAAGATTGTAGAGTGCTCAGCAGTCAAACACTGGAGGCCAGTCTATCTCCAGGACTCATGCATTTGTGATTGAGGGCTTAATAGCATCATGGCAGCCAGATTATATGTGATTTAAGAAGTCAGTGGGAAAAGGAGCTGAAGAGGGCATGGCAACAGGGCCTGACATGGGGTGATGGCATTGTGATGGCATGGCTAGCCCTTTTGCAGGGTAGGGGAGTCCCTGGGACACTGTGATGGTGGGCTTTTCCAGGGAGCAGAGGTGGTGGCCTAGCCTCCTCAGTGGGGTTGGGTATTTATTTGCCCTTGGTGCCCACTTACTGCTTACCCGGTAATGCCCGAGAAGTTGCCAGCTTGGGAAGGAAGTGATGTGGGTGTGATGGGGGAAGATGGTTGGGAAAAACACAAATATTCTTGGCCAGTTGGCAAACATAGGGAGCAACAAGCTGGAGGCAAACAGATGTCAGTATTTAGAACAAGATGTTTGGACATGTTGGAAGTAAGAGAGCCCTTTTCTTCACTCACTTCCAGGAAGGATTGGTAATTTTCTTCCTCCGTTAACTTCATCGGCTACTTAACATAATTCCAGCACACTGGAGCTATATTTGGCAGATAGCCAACTTCTTTGGAGAGCTCAGATCACGGGCACCATCAGGTTGATTCAACAAGGATTTCTTGAGGGGGTGCCCTATGTAAGCACTGACTTTGGTGGAGTGAGGGTCGAAAAAGTCTGGGCCAACTCTTCAGGAGTCTTGGTATAAAGGGATTGATGTCCACAACTCTAATAATAATAATAAAAAAAGTGGCAGACTTGTACTCTCTTTATACACAGACATAAGTTTTCCAGGTGTGTGCTGTTTTCCAGTCACTCTGATTATCAAGTAAGCTACTGAGGAGCAATTGGGATTTTTTTTTTTTAAGTAAAGAGAAAGTAAAAGAAAAACACTCTAGCGCCATTAGCAAGACACAGAAGGTGGTTTGGGGAGGAGTGCTGGAATTCAGTTCATTTTGAGCAACCAAACGACTGGTATATGACTGGCCCTGTGTTAAGGATTGAGGATACAGAGATAAATAAGACATGGTTTTGGTCTTAGGAGCTCAGAGTCTAGCAGAGAGACAACCAAGGAAACAGATAATTACAGCTCATCCTGCCGCATTGTGCAAGTGGGTCATCACTGGATGCTAAACAAACAGAGATGGGGCACCCACACTCAGGAGGTGATTTTGATTAAGCCTTAAAGAACAGGAGGAGTATAAAGGGCTGAGAGATGGTAAGAAACTTTTTTTTCACTTTTGTAAATCAGTGAATGAAATGATGTGATTCCTCTGGCAGCCCGTTAGCGGCAGGGCATATATTTGGGTATTTAGAGTTTTGTTGGGACTGCCAGCTCCTGACTGTAAGCAGGGGGGCTTAGATGATGCTTTTGCTTCTGTATTCGTCTCCCTCCATTTCTCCCTTCATTATGTTCCTCTTTTTTTTCTCAGAGAGGTCTGAAGCAGCAGTAATGATGACCCCTTCTCCTTGTCAACCCCCCACTGCACACAGTCCACCCAGGAATTGGGGGGGATGTCTAAATGTTTCTGAGAAGGTCCCAAAGTTGATGTCTGCCCAGCATATAGGCTGCTTAGCTGGGCACTGAGGAAAAGATGGTGGTGTATGCATTAGGAGTGCTTTGGGTCTGGGTCTAGAATATCAAAGGCGCCTCTCTGTACCTGTGAATGATCCAATGTTTCTCTTCCACCTGCCACACACATTGTTTTCAGAGCAAGAGTGCCCAAGGCAAAGACAGGAAGCAAATTTTGACAATTTCCTCCCCTCTGGGTGAGACTCCTCACCTCAGAGAGACCCCACTTCTCTTCAGGAGCCTCCCTACCTTCCTGACTTTCTTGAGTTGTTCCCAGCAGACAGAAGCAGTGCTGTGTCTCGTGCGTGTTGTTTTTGTGTGTCTGTTACATGGTCATGTCTGCAGTTGGGCAGTAGCTACATTGGGAAAGTTGGTCTTTTCCAGTCAGGAAAGACTGCTTTGCACTAAATTTATACAGAACTGTGTGGAGGGAGAACTGGAATAAGAGAGAAGGTTTTTAATTTTAAAAGACTATTTAGGAAGGAAAAAGCCCAGCAAGGAGCAGATAGCATAGTGGTGATGGGGGTGTATGCCGCATGTGAACTAAAATTGGAACAATTCAGACAAGGTCAACCTGGCCCATGCAAACTCATAAAAAGCCTCATGTGTTGTGGGGACAGTTGGGGAAATATAATTGAATATAGACTAGTTATTAGATGATATGAAGGAATTATTATAATTATTTTTTAAATGTTTATTTATCTTTGAGAGAACACACACATACATGCCTGTGTGGGGGAAGGGCAGAGAGAGAGAAGGAGACAGAGGATTTGAAGCCGGCTCCATGCTTTCAGCCTGTCAGCACAGAGGCTGATGTGGGGCTGTAACTCACTCACGAACCATGATATCATGACTGGAGCCAAAGTTGGATGCTTAACTGTCTGAGCTACCAAGGTACCCCAGGAATTACTGAATTGTTGTTTGGTAGGTGTGATAATGGTATTGTGGATAAGAAAATGCCCTCATATTTAAGATTCATGTTGTAGTATTTATGGGTAAAATGTCATGCTGTCTGTAATTTACTTCAAAATGCTGTAAAAATGGTGAAGCAAATGTGGCAGTAAGTTAATAATTGTTAAATTCAGGTTATGAGTATATGGGAACTAGCTATACTATTCTTTCTACTTTTCTATATGATTAAAACATTTCATAATAAAACATTGCCAAAAACAAACAAACAAACAAACAATGAAGGCTCTGGAGTCAGACTGCCTGGCCTGAATCCTGGCACATGGATTGACCTCTTTGTGCCATTTTTTTTTTCTTTAAGATGGGGTGGGATGATAAAGGTACCGACTTCAGAGGTCTGTGTGAAGATTGAATTATATAATATATCAAATGCTTAGATCAGCGCCTGGCAAATAAATAATAACTTTTATTATTACTACTATTCTTATTGAAAAGAAACCGTCTTGGGATACCTTGGTGGCTCAGTCGGTTAAGTGTCTGACTTCAGCTCAGGTCATGATCTTGTGGTTCATGAGTTCGAGCCCTGCATTGGGCTCTGTACTGACAGCTCAGAGCTTGGAGCCTGCTTCAGATTCTGTGTCTCCCTCTTTCTGCCCCTCCCCCACTCACACTCTGTCTCTCTCTGTCTTAAAAATAAATAAACATTTAAAAAAGAAAAAGAAAAGAAACCATATCAAGAAGTTGAGATATGAAGCCCAGACTGAGACTGAGAGAGGGTAATCTATCCAGAGACTAAGGGACATCCTACCATTGGTGACAGCCCAGATGGACCTAGAAGGCTTTATGTTGAGCGAAATAAGCCAAAAGAGAAAGATAAATACTACATGGTATCACTTATCTGTGGAATCTAAAAAACAAACAAACAAACAAACAAAAGCCAAATGCCTAGAAATAGAGTAGGAAAGTGGTTATCAGAGGCTGAGGGAAAAAGGAAGAGATTGGTAGAAGGGTACAGACTTCTTAAGATGAATAAGGTCTGAGGAGCTAATGTATAACATGGTGACTACAGTTGGCAATACTGTATTATATGATAGAAATTTGCTAAGGGAGTAGAACTTAAATATTCACACACACACACACACACACACACACACACACGATAAATATATGAGGTGATGGATGTGTTAATCAACTAGATAGAGGGGAATCTTTTCACAATTGTATATCTGTATCAAATCACCATGATGTATACATTAACTATCTTATATGTCAATTACACCTCAATAAAGCTGAAAGAAAATTTTTTTTCTCCAAAGGCCAGACAAAAGCATCCAATGTGGGTCACCTTTAAGTTTGCGTTGAGACTAGGGCGTGCAGAGGTGGACCTGGGCTTGATGGGGTCTAGATTCCAGCTGACACTCTTTTTGCTACAGGATGTGTTGGGTGTTGTCAGGGAGAAGCTTGTAAGTAGGAAGATGTTGCTGTGAGGGGTGACAAGTCCACTTCCAAGGAGAGATGTTGAGATACAGGTTGAGTGGAAGAGCTTAGCAGACGATGACATGAATGTTGTGCTGCTTATCCACACATGGAACTGAGGTTTTAAAGCCTTTGTGATGCTTTTTTTTTTTTTCCCAGTAGGACAGGAAGTTTTGCAGGTAGGCATGAAGAGGGCTACAGAGAAAAACTTCTGTCTGGGGATTCAGTTGCATCAGAGAAAGTCTGGAATGTGAGTTGCCTAGTGCATAAATTTTCAGAGTGAATCTATCATTCAAAGATGGGACTAGGGAGGAAATGGGTTCATTAGGTGTACCAGTTAAGGTCCCCACAGGAAACAGGTGACCCAGCCATGTTGGACAATCTGGAGGTTATGAAGGGGCTCTTTACCTGGGTGTGGACAGGGACTAGTAATGGGTGGCGTTAGTTTCCCTATACCTACTTTAATGAGGGAAGGAGTAGTTACTAGACCCTGGGGCTAGAGAGTCTGTATGAGAGGGCTACCTCAAAAGGAGCTGTGACTTTCGGTCTGGGGACACAGTCAGCATATCAGAAGCCCATAGAGAGCTTGTGGAGAGGTAGGAATTACCCCATTCTCTTTGGTTCTCCTGATCTCTTGCTAGGGCTTTCTAATGGCTGAACTCAGCAGGGCACCAGACAGCCAAGGAGCCTTGATGCAGTCCAAACAGGTCAGCCTCCCAGCATGTGGAGCAAGCTGGAGAAGGGTGAGGGGTGTACATGAAATGTGCTGAAGAGCGATGGAGGGTGGATCTGGAGAGACAAACAGGGTAGCTCTAGTCTACTGAGACAATATGAAGCTTTTAGGAAAAACATTTTTTCCCCCTAACCTTACTCTTAGTTACATCTTCATTGCTAATATAGGAGCCAAGAGGTCTCTTTACACAAGCACTAGCAGCTTTATGCAAACACTATTTCCAAGGATACAGTGTTAGCTATGGAGTGTAAGCTGGAAGCAGAGTATATATTCCCAAATGGGACATCCAGAAGGAATGTTAGAGATAATTTAGCCTAACTGTCTCATTTCTACAGATAAGAAAACTGAGTTCCTGAGACCTAAAGTGATATGTCTACAGCTTCTTAATGGCAGAGCTGGAAAGAGGACACTCATATCCTGTCTCTCAGTGAAATGATCTTTCCTTGAGGCCCTAATTCTACTCCGACTTCAGACATGAAATTAGCACCTTCCTCCCTTTCTACATTGCTAACCTTGACTCTTTAAGGTCATCCTACTCACCCCTGTTATGGTAAGAAATTGCCTTGATTCAATTGTGGCCTCTAAGTGTGCTTTACACAGAATGGGTACCCACAGGTCATGGAACTGAAGGCTCATGGCCAAAGTCATGGGATAGGTTTATGCACTTAGGACAAGTGGGTGAAAGGACCACATCCCTGACTTCTGTATTTACAGGGTTATAGGTCCTGTTTGTGTCACTGCCATATCAGTCTTCCTGCTGCTGATGTGGTTTTGGAGACCAGAATTGAGAGGTGAACAAGAAGGCACAAAGTGCCTGTGGCAAGTACATACTTGCTTTTTTGGAGAGGTGCTGGGGAGTTAAGCCTGGCCGGGGCAGTCCCAGTGAATAGCTATGGATCTTGTGTACATGGCTGGGCCAGAGGTCCATGAGGCCTGAATAAGTGTGACCAATGAGCAGTTGGTGTCTGGCATGAATGTTAGGTATCTACTTGGTCCTTCCCTCCCTTCCTAGCTTCTCTTCAACACATGTACAGTCTGCTTATTTCTTATAAATAAGTAAGCAAGTAGCTCACAAAGCATGTTAGACATGCTTATTAGTTTTATCATCTTTATTTTGTTTGTTTTCTATAGAGAAGAATTGAACATTCTTAAATAACAGAGCAAATATGCTTTACATTTTCTGAGTATTCAGGCTGAATGTTTATATTTTGTACCTTAGCTTCCAGGCTTTGGATATTAAAAAAAATCCAAGGTCATTGTTTTAACTTCTAAAGATAAAAAGAGCTAGAGGGCCCTCAAGTGACTTTTCCTTACTAAAATTACTTCTATCTGCCCATATTTGTAAGTCTCAGAATTGGATGATTAGATTATTTCCAACTATGAGATGTGAAGACACAGTCAAGGGGCTCCTCACACGGTCTGCTGACTGTCTACCTGCCTCTTGATGTGTTGCATGTGTCTTCTCAGGACCTGTGTTGTGGCAGCCAGGAGGCCAGAACACAGGTCTGATCCCCATAGGGCCCAACTTGTGTTGCACCAAGGAAGACATGGCTTCCCTTCCACAGGTGGTGCCTTGTTTTAACCCTGGGAAGCTATTCTGACAATCCCTTCATGAAGGGTGCACTATGACAAAGCTTGTATAACTTCATTTAACCAGATCTCAGTTCTAGGATCAACCAGAAGTTGGGGGTGGGGTGTGGTCTTCTTTCATGAAGGAAACCACTCATCTCCATCCATGGAACCCAGGGCCCTTGTCAGCCTTCACTTACTGTAACATTGCTTTTCCATTGTGGCCACCTCAGTGACATTCAGATTGTGACACTGAAGAGTCCAGATCACCTTGTGAAATTGGGACTAAAACTAAAAAGGATTGTTGGCCCAGTGACTCTGATGATAGTCCCAAACAGCACTTACATTCTGAGTTCCTGGGAGAGGCTCCTTTGCTGAGTGTGCAATGGAGTGAGATTTAGCCTTTGGAGTTCGTCTAGTACTAACCATCCCCTGCCTTTTCCATGGGACACACTCAGTACTTCTGTTTAGCCCAGATACAAGTATGAGACAGCTAGATGAGGCTGCCTGCCTGCTTCACAAACTAACAGGTTTTCATTCAGACATCAAGACCTCCCGCTCCCTGCCATGTCTGGAAAGGATAGGGGAGCCGGTGGAGTTTAGGTATTTATTGATTTAGACCTGTTCCCCCAGCAGATGAATAATGCTTATTGATAGAAGCATTTGGAACATCTCATTTTTACAAAAGGAAAAAAAAAGTCATGGAGCTTGGAGGGTTGGGAGGGGTGAAGAGGTGTCCCTACCACTGATGGTCTGAGGGATGACTAGTGTGTCATTTTCCACTTGATATATGAGGAGGCAGTGCAGTAGTGACTGGGGAAGGACCTCGAGGCCCTGAGCAGTGCCTGTGTTGAGACTAGAGACCAAGGCCATGCTGTGGGAGTCTGACTTTCTGCTCTTGTCCTTCATGACAAGAAAGTGTGAATAATAACAAGGTCACTAGTCATTAATCATCGTATTTACTATTTATTGAGCAGCTTCTAGTGTTTGGGACAAGGCTGGGCATGTCCATAAATATTTAATTTTTAAAATAACATTTGTTGGTCCCCATTTTAAAGGTAAATAAACAGAAAGGCCAGGAACTTGCCTAAAATCTCACAGCTATTAAATGGCAGAGCTAGGATTTAAACCTAGAAATTGTCTACATGTCTACTTTCGTGGTCCATGTTCTTTCTGTTGCACTACCCTATGGGGAAATAAATTCATAGAGATCGAGGAGGAGGAGGAGGAGGAGGAGGAAGAAATACTGAGGGAACAAAATTAAAATGTCTAAGGGACTAGGAATCTCCCAGAGTTGTGTCTACATGTGTTCCTCTCTAGCTAGTGCTCAGCCCAGGGATAGTGCTGGAGAGATACATAGAAATCTGCTTTTCCCCTTTGATTTGTAGCAGAGAACAGGGTATGCTTGAGGAAAAGCAGGCAGTTTGGATTAGCAGGTGTGTAGGATGAAAATAGGAAATCAAGCTAGGGTAGATTGGTGGTAAAGTGGGAGATTTCTTTACCAGGCAGTGCAAGAGCCAGTGAGGGAATGACATGATAGAGCTACTTTGCTGTAACAATATTATTATTTTTTTAGTGTTTAGAGTAGCTTATGGTATGTAATAGGGTATGTGCTGTAAGGAGGTAGATACCACATGCAATTGAACCTCATGAAGGTAGAGGTGAGTTAGGGAATAGTCTGTAGGAAAGGTGACATTTGGCTTAGGCCTGAAATGATGGGAGGGTCATGCTCTCCCTGGAGGAGAGACTGGAGAACGTCTTGTCAGGCTGCTGTGCAAATGGGCTAGACTAGGAGGCATGCATTTAGAGACTACCTTGCTTGAAAAAGGAGTTACAGCAGCTTATATAAAATATGCACTGCAATAGGATAAAATGAGGTGATGAAGTAGGAGCAGGGGGAAATTAGGTAGAAAAAGTGAAAGGGAGGTAGGTTAGCAAAGTTAGCTGGATTTGATCCCTATTTTCTGGGTACATGCCCTGCAGGGTATAGGACAGAGACTGCTATTAGAGAGCATATGTGCAGCAAAGACAGAGTCAGTAGCACCAAGAATAGCTGGACAAACCTTTGTGGAGAGCAGGGATGAAGGCCGATTCAGTGATGGAGTGACCAGAGCCTGGTGGAGCCCAGATGAGAATTCCCTGGGGTCAGGAAGCATGTAGGAAGAGAGAAATCAGCAGCTGACTCCATTGCTGTACTATGTGTGTACGTGCATGTGTTCATGTGTGACCTCAGTGCCACAGTGATTGCTGAGAAAGTTGGAATCTTCAAGGTCTCTGTTTGGAGCCAAGCTCCATGCTTTATGGTAAGAGGGCCAGGAAGCAGTCAAGTATGTAGTTACCAGGTTCTTGGAGAACCTGCTGGAGCTCTCGCTTTACTGACTTGAAAACAACCATGCCAAAGTTAGACTTTGCTCCAAGACTTTGCTCCTGCTGGAACCTTTGTTTGAATATCCCTTCTATCCTAGCCATGCTGTGGGTAATCTGTCCATTTTGTGAGGCTGCAGCAGTATCCCACTCCAGGTGGGAAAGAAGTCTGCTGTGATATCACTCTGTTCCCATCTCTGATCTCCTTGAATGCATCCCAGGACTTGTCATCACAAACCTTTCATTATTGTTATTTCATACGCCAGGTGTTTTCTTCCCAGCTAGACAGATGTCAAACTCCTGGAGGACAGCTGGGAATGTTTTTGTAAGTCTTAGTGCTCTTATGCTGGTGGTGTTTATACAGTAGAAGCTAATTAAAGCTTGCCAGTCTCTTCCTCTGGTATCTTGTCTCATGTATCAGCTTCAGGCATTCTGTGCAGTGCAGGACTGTGAATAAAGCCCTCCACCCAGTCAGGAGGTCTTGGTTTTAGGATCGATCTATCCTTGTCTTGGATCTGTCCATTCTCTCCTCTAGGTCTCAGTTTTCCCACCTGTAAAACCTCAGGGTTGCACTAAATGGTTGCTAGAGTCCCTTCTACAATATAATTATGTGATTGAAAATGCCTTAATTCTTGTTATTTTCTGCATTGCCTTGCTCTCTGCACCACTTTTCTTCTCCTGTTCCATGCTAATGTCTGTCCTTGAAGATTTATATTTATATTTAAAACTCTGGACTCAGGAAGAATGTTTCCACATGAAGGACCACCAAGATGGAAAGGGAGGCAGCCTTGCATCTGGTTGAATCACACGGGGCATGGTGTCCCTGTCTCTTTAGGTGTGCTGGGATGCTTGGTGTTCTTAACCCAGCCTGGAATTACCTGGTGGTGAATTCTCCAAGTACCATCCCTTATGGGTGTCAAGTTAGCTGAAAGTTTCCAGTAATAAGAGCAGCCATTGATTAAGCCCTTTGTAGATGTTATTGCTAGCCCTCCCCAAACACTGAAAGGTAGTGGTTACTCTCATTTACAGCTGAGAGAATTGGTTCAGAGAGGTTAAGTGATTTGCTAGAAATTGTCAAAACCAGGTTCTTACCTAAGGCTGTCTGTCTAAGCATGAGCTCTTTTCATTAGTATTGCCTTGCAACTCCACTGAACCCTGAGGAGAGGAGCAGAAGACATCCATGCTGCAACCACATAGGAAGGCAAGAACCCCCTACCTGGCAAGGTGTCTCCTCTATTAGAATTTCCTTCAGGCACATTAGTCCTTGAGCCAGAGGGATTCCTGAAAGACTTTTTGAAGATCTTCTTTAGCCTAAGGAGCCTGTGATTTGTAGAATAAGACATATTTCTATCCCAGGATCCAAATTTCTTTTTTCTAAGAACTGAAGCTGAATGTTCTTCCACAGGCTGTTAAGACACCAAGAAAGGAAAAGAAGATATTAGCCAAGATAAATGTAGTGAAAGAGGAGCTATTTCTTTTCAAGTAGTGAGTATCAATTTTCTAAATACTGTCCAGGGACATGACACATTTCCTTCTTTAATTCTTCTTCAAGTGCTTATAAAGGAAACAGAGATAGCAGCTCAGTGCACCCTTCTTCCTGGTCTTGTTCTGTTCTGATCTGCTCCTTAAGTCCTCCCAACCTGACCCCCCCATGCTTAAAAGCGGTCTTTTCCTGTTAATGAAAGCAAATGTCTGCACCTTCACTAACGAAGTCAATCAATGCTATTGATGAGGTGTCTGCTGCTAATGAATTCCTCTTCTCACTGAAGAACCATGAAACAAAATAGAAGATGGGGTTACTGGTCTAGGAGAGTATTGCCCATAGAGTTTTCATGGAGGTATCAATGAGGTCTCCTAGGAACATGGAAACAACAGAAATGAAGCTGTCTCTGAGGGTTAAATTAGATCCATCCATGTCTCCTGCATGGGTGGACATGATGTACCATGTACAGCTTTGGCCTGGGAGACATGCAGATGAGTGAAGGAAGAGAAAAGATGTGACCTAGGAAAGTGACCTGGAAATAATCAAAGGGTTGCTGGGCTGAAATGTTACTGTAATTTAATAACCCCAAACCTAGTGAATTGCACTGAGTGCAGTCTGGGGAAAGACTCTATGTGGAAGGCACTTGTTAGCTGAAGTACTTCTGAAAGGCAAGTTAAAGATGCAGATGCTGATAGTGCCCACTTCAGCCCTGCCCACAGACAAAGGAACTTTGTTTCTCTGGCAGATCTGTTCCTAATCTTGGGGTAGACACATCAGATCATTGTGGTCTTCTGCTATTGAGCCATGAGTTATTCTGTAGATTCCCTAAGTTGCTCACTAAGCAACTTTTGGATGATGGTTTGGTTTTCCTAGTCCATCATTCTACACTGACTTGAGCACTCTAGGTCCTATGACAGTTGTATTTTGTTGTTTTGGGGCATCCAATAAATGGAGCTTCTGGCTTATATATCAGCTGTGTGAGCTTGGTTGATGAGTGTTCACCAACAAGGGATCTGCTCTCAAAGTGCTGACAAAGTCTGGTTTCAGAGTGCATCCCCTTTACCTTGACAGCTTCATCAAGGACAATGTCATTTGTGGACTCTTTTAGAAGCAATTAGTTGTCCTCTACCAGGCTTGGTGCTTGTTCCCATGCAAACTTTCCCAAGAGCAGGCAGCAATGACATTGGCACATGGAAGGGACTTACCAGTTTATAATGCAACGTACGGACTGGTCTAAGCAAATGTTGCACCAGAAGATAATAAGGAAACAACTGAGAACTGAGGAGTTGTAGAACAGAGGTAGCACTTACCTTCTGAAAAAGGAGCCTTTTGAAATTTACATTTAGATTGAGGAAAAAAAGCAAGAACGTCAAGAAAGGAATAAGTAGATCTCTTTGAAAAGACATTGTTAGTACTACCTAATATTTATTACTTATTTTGTGCTAGGTACTGTATTAGGCTCTTTATAATCATGACCCCAATTGATCCCAGAATCGCCCTTTGAAGTTCAAAACATTATTATACCCATTTGACAAATGAGAATATTGAAGTCTGAGTTCACTCAACTAGTAGTTAGTAGAACCAGGATTTGCACCTATACATATAGCCCCTATATTATTAGAACACATTTTTTGCAGATGACACATTATAGAACTCCTGTTTCTGCCTTCTTCAAAAGACACTGACCTCAAGTACAAAATTATAGAGGAAGTTTCAGGGTCCATGATGCTGGGAGATGCCTTTGGGGAGAAGGTGAGCCCTAGTTCTGAAGGAATGAATGGACTTGGATGAGTGGAGATGGATACTGAGAAAGTGTTGCATGGACTCATACCATGTGGCATTCATTCATGTGAGAGGTAGTAGGAGAGGCATAATAGGCAGGTGGGATAGGTCATGGGGAAATGTGGGCCCAGAAAGGGATGCTGAGCTTGCTTAGGTTTGCATTTCTGTGGTTACCTTCCTGTTATATGCTCAAGACAGAAATGCAATAACAAAAATTAATTCAAAGGAATAGGTAAATCCAATCTTACTCTCTTGTTTATTTTAGAATTCTTGGTTCATTGCCTCAGATTGGCTTTTCTGTGAATATCTGCCTTGGGTTTATAAACCTGAAGTTCTTTCTATGTATTGCGCATGAGGGAAGAAGAGCTGATCCATGGTGGGCCTGACTGGTCAGGGTTTAACCAAATGACTGAGTGGACAGTCTCTCTCTAGCCAGAAGCATCTTCTTTGAGTAAAATCTGAATTGGTTCCACTCTTCCAGGAAAATGTAGGTTCTGAAGCTCACAATCACAAGGTCTGGGGAATGGATTCCAGAATTCATTTTATTGGGAGAAAGGAGACTAAGGAAATGTCATGGGGCAGAGAGATCCCATCACGCTGAAATTCAGTTGCCTCTTTCATACCAGCTCTGAGAACCTGAAAAGACCTTCCTATCATTCCTCTTGATCAGCAGTTCTTTTTCTTGCCTGGAAGAGCCTAGACCTGTAGAATAGCTCACCACTAATGCCCTCTAACGGATTACTCATAAGAATGTTATATAAGACTAGTTCTAGTGTTGATGCCTTAAGAACTTCATTTTTTTTATTTCTTAACTTGAAGAAGTGTCAGTTTACGTTTTCTTTATGTTTCTGGCCTTCAAGTCACTTCCCTGAAAAACTATTTTTCTTAGCGTATCATTATTCAATTAAAAAAAATTTTTACTTTTGAGAAGGTACAGCAAAAGAGTATGGTGTTGTGTTGTATGGTGACAGGTGGTAGCTACAGTTGTGGTGAGTACAGCAGAAGTATAGATTTGTGGAATCACTATGTTGTACACCTGAAACTAATGTAACATTGTGTGTCAACTACAATTGAAAATTTTTTTTACTATAATACTTTGCTAATAGTTTCTTAGAAATTTATGTAAATTATACATATAGTTCTCTTTCATTTGCATTCATATCTACTCTTTCAAAAACTCTTATATACATGCTCTGCTCTTTTAAGAACCATCCTGTCTTTCCCTGTGATAGGTCATGCTTACATGCTCAGTGTTCTTATTCTTCATATATATTCTGCTGACTTTCCTGCTGTGAAAATGAGAATGCTCCTTGGATCCTTTCTTATGAATGGAGGCCACATGAGTAATCTGGCAGTTCTAGGGCACGAGTGACTTTGCAATAAGAAGTTACACATTTTGGCTAGCAGCTCCACACTTTCACCCTTGAAGTCCTTTAGGACTCCCAGGTGGATGCCATATGTCCTCGTGATTTATTTACACCTCATCTGTCAGTCAGGTTCCTGAGCATTTATTGCAGTTTCAACCCTGACTTCACTCCTGTCTGTTGAGGAGGGCAAGCTGGGAAGGACTTCTATTTTTGAGAAAACCTTTTATACCAGGAGTATCATCAACAGGTCCCCCTAATTCTCCATCTCATCTCCCTTTGGTGGAACAAAACCTCTGTGACTGACCTTGGCACTGGCATCCATCAGTTTTATTTTTGGCTCAAGTTCCTGGGATGTTGTGCTATGTTTATATGCCATTTCTTTTTCCATGGCCTCTTTGAAATTTCTACCTAGTCATGCAGGGAGATGCTTTCTTGTCTGAGGGTCTGGTATTTTGGGCTCTGGCTTCCCCCCATCTATCCTGGAATTCTAATACTGTATTTTAAAATAGCCTCCAAGTTTCTGTGGACTTGTGGCTTTATAGACTCTTCGTTTCAATTGTCCCATACAAGTGCATGTGTCTCTCTCTAAGATTTGGCATTTAGGGTTGAGGGTGAAGCTTGAGAAAGGACTTGGAGCAGGAGCAGGGCACGCTGGGTGAGGGAAGTACTGTGAATTCTGCCGAGAGGCCCCTGATGAGGCAGATGGGGAGCTGAGCACACTGTCTGAGTCAGGGCAGGCCAGCCCTGAGACCTGTTCTCTGAGTCAGGATCTGTGCCCAGTTTGTCCCAAGCCTACCAGTCTTGTGAATTTCCTTACCTCCCTGAAGTGTGGCCTCTGTGCAGGCTTCCTTTCCACACTCCGACTCCCCAAGGGCCAGAGAAGTGATGGACTTGAGGACACTGGCCTGGTTTGCTTTGCTTCCTGTGATGGGACCAGAATATTTACAGGACAAACTGAGAGAATGGACTAACGTTGTAGCAGGGGAAGCTGATTTTGGACACGGGGAGTTTCCAAGGAGTCCAACTGGAAGGTTCAAAGAGAATGTGGAACCTCTTTGGAGATATTTAGAATACCTATCCATGTGAGTGGCAGATGCAGACCCATCCAAAGGGAGAGCCGTGGGGGAATGGGCTTCCCAAACCTTCTAGGCTGAAACTGCTGCTGATCCAGATCACTTCTCTGCTCCAACAGCAAGTGCCTGACCAGGGTTGTTAAGCTAATTGTTAAATTAGAGTGGCTGGGGAAGCAAATTGCTTCATGATGGGGTTTCTCCGACTGTGTCCAAGGCTGATGTCATCCGCCTTGTTCCTCCTTGGTGGGGTGGGGCTGGGAGGATGGTGGGCAGGCCTGACACACGTGCTAATGAACCTTCATCAGCTGCAGCAAGGCTCTGATCCTCTGAGAAGCCTGCACCTGCCATTGTGAGGCGTTGACTGCTAGCGTCTCGTTACCCCTGTTTACTGCCCCCAATTCCTGAACCTTACACTGATGGTGTTTTAGATCCCTTCATAGATTCCTAGAGGAGCCAGACCATTAGTAGGAAAGGTCAAAGTGGGCCAAACATAGATGATGAGTGGACACCAGCAGGGAGCAGTAGGGGTGGCGGGGGACTGTGGCAAACTGGGGAGCGGTGCCTCATCAAGGGTGACAGCAGCTGCTCAGCTCCAGCTGATTGAAGCCATGTGGCAAAGTAAGCCCCTTGTTGCCAGATCTTGTTTCAGAGAGGATTCAAACATGCCTTTTCTCTGTGAGACAGCTAAACCTCTGTGAGGTTTCTAAATTAAGCTTTCAATGAGAAGACATCGTCTTGGTCAAAGTCCATTTGCAGGATAGGTTTGGCCCGTTGGACTCCAGTTTGCAACTTCTGATTCTGGTCCAACTTGTTTGTCTTACAGATGAGGAAACAGATCCAAAGACATGAAGCTTCTGGCTCACAGTTACAGGGAATGAGAATTCCTTCCTGGGGCCTGTAGCTCCTGTCTGGCACCCTTCTGTTTCTTGGTGCTGGTTTGAGGCCAGGCATTCTCTGTGTTAGGGCAGGCTGTCCAGAGGAGAGTATAGCTGGGTGGACTTGGTTGTGTGAGGCCTCATGCCATGTTGTGACTCCTCTTGGGAGCTTGGATGCCCTGAGTGGGTGGGGTGGCCAAGGGAATTCAGAAGTTTTTGCAAGTAGCAGCAATGCCTAGGGAGAGGTGGGGTGTGGAGAGGTTTGGGGCTACCTCCTGTTTAGGAGTTTCTGAGGACATAAAGCTGCCATAATTCCACCTGTAAGTCTGTAGCCATTCCTGCTCTTTCCACAGACACCACGTACACGCACACATGCAGAGGTACCGGAGAAGCAAGCACATGACACTCCCGAGTCCCCATCCTCTCGGTTACTCAGGTTTGTACCTTGGGATCATCCTTGACTGTATCCACTCTTCCTCTGGAATGTCTCAGCTGAATCACCTTTCCAGTCTTGCTGCTGTTCTCTCAGAGCAGGAATTTCGTGATACAACATTGGCCTATTGCAGTTAGCTTCAAATCTAACTGCCCATTTTATCCTCTCCATTATTTTCTGATAAATCTTCCTAAGCACAACTTTTTTTTTTAAGTTTTTCTATTCTTTTGAGGGAGGCAGAGACAGCTTGAGTGGGGGAGGGGCAGAGAGCGAGAGCGAGAGAAAGAGAGAGAGAATCCCAAGCAGGCTCCATGCCGCCAGCTCAGAGTCCACAGAGCCCAATGCAGGGCTTGAACTTGCAAAACTGCAAGATCATAACCTCAGTTGAAACCAAGAGCTGAATGACTAACTGACTTTTCCATCCAGGTACTCTGCCAAGCACAAGCTTTGACCTTGGCACGTTCCTGCTCAGAGTGGCTCCCCATTGTCCACTGAATAAAGTAATGACTCTGTAACTTGGCATCTCAGGTTTCAAAGTGCTATGGATGGCATTTGCTGCTATGGTCATCAGGCTGGCTTAGGTGTGGATCCCAGTTCTGCTGCTTACTGGCTGTTCCAACTTGGGCAGTTTTCTTGACTTTTCTGAGCTTATTTCCTTCTCTGTAGTAGGAGTGCCTTACATAGAATTATTTCAAAAAGTAAATCATGATGTAAAGCACTTAGCCTGGAACATACTATTTAATTAAAGGTGTTATTGAAGAATCTTCAGGCTCTGACCACAGTATTACCTGTCCCATAGCCTTTGTTCAACCTACTTTGAACTTGGTGATCCCTGTGCCTTGGCCATTGGTTCTCCATTCCATAATATCCAACCTTTTTGGTGTTGCTGTACCTACTTTTCACAGTAGGTATTTATGTATTTGTTCTGGCTTCTTTCCTCCAGTGCATGTTGAGGGCTGGGCTGGGGTTTGACTCATCCTGTATCATAACAGCACAAGGGACACTCAGGAAATGTTTGTAGAAGGGATAGATATTATCCTCAATGGAACAGCTGCCTGGACTTGGGCTTCACATTAATTAGTTAATTGATAATGTGTATGTTTATGATAGTCTCATGAATATTTATTGAGTCCTACTGTGTTTAGGGGATTCAGTTGTAAAAGAAACAGATACAGTCTAGGTCCTCACGGATCTTACATGGGAAATGGGCTGGTACAGAAGCCAGTGAAGTGCATGTGGTAAGGATGGTGGTAGGGCAGGTGCAGGGCTGTGGGGGGCAGGTGCAGGGCTGTGGGGGGGCAGGTGCAGGGCTGTGGGGGGCAGGTGCAGGGCTGTGGTGGGGCAGGTGCAGGGCTGTGACTTCTGGAAGTGCAGTCTTCCTGGAAGAAGAGGTGTTTCACCTGAGACCAGAAAAAGGAGTAGAAAAGCATGGTTTATTGTGATGAACCTGCTTTAAATCTAAATTTAAAAAATCTTATATCATTGGCATTCAGTCACACAAGCTCTTACCAAAACGCTCTCTGAAAACCAGGGTTTCTGAAGTGATCTGTAACCAAGGCAGTGTTAACAGAGTTTTGGGTTGCTAGGGACTAGGACAAAGGTTGTTGATTGTATTCAAATTTTAGGCAACACTCCAGTCTACAGCTGTGGCTACAGAAGGAGAGTTTCTCTTTTCTTTAAGAGCTGAGTGGGATATTATTCTCATATAGTTGGGAAAAGATAATCATATACCTTCATGCTGTCAAGGTGGAGATTCAGCTACTTGGCCTATTCTGTGTTTGTTTATTGCTTGCTTGTTTTGTGGCTTCAGCTGTGTGGCTACAGGGGCAGAAATTCGGAGAAGGAGGAAATGGCCGGGGTGTTTCTCTGATTCTCTTGTTGGTCCTTCTCCATGGGCTGGGGAGAAAGTAGTAGCAGACATGGTCTGCAGCTGCGGAGGAAGCAGAGGGGATTTTTACATTAAGAGGAGACACAGGGATCTGGAACTGTGTACAAGTCACGAAACTTGACACCAGAGAGAGGCCACAGAAGTTAAGGATCTCTTTGTAGACCCTGTACAAAAGAGAAGCATAAGAGGAAAGTAAGTGATTAAGAATCATAGTGATGGAATCATCAGACAAATTATGAATTATACTTACATGTTCCCTTGAGAGGGGCTGCTTGTGGGCTTAATGCTTGCATCTGCTCTTTTATTATTATTTTAAAAATATTGGAAAACTGCAAATTTAAAATTTTCACCACATCTAGTATGTAGGACCCAGAGTCCAAGGCATCTACTGCCACCTGGTGGCAAAGTACACCACCCGTGGGATTTGGAGTTGATGGGGGGTACATATTGATTCTGTAGCCAAAATATGGAATCATAGAATATTGAAGTTGTTGGAGATGTTAAAGTTTACATAGTTTTGCTTCTAATGTAATCTAATGTCTCTTCTTATAAAATCTCTTACTTGAATGCTTCTAATGACAGGGAGCTCATGATCATGCCTGGCAGACTATTCTATTGTCATTCATTCTTTTTTTTTTTATCTTAACTCAACATACTTTATTTTTTTTTTTTTTTACAAATAGTTTATTGTCAAATTAGTTTCCACATTTTGTCATTCATTCTTACTAGTTAGAATGCTTCTTTTCAAATTTATTTTTAATATGAATAATGACTTGTATTTATCCTAGTATTTATGTCTGGAAAATCCCATATAAATATTTACTGTATCATCGGCATAATAACTCTCCACATATTTGAAGGAACCTGTCTATCTTCCCATAATCTTGAGGTAAATAGTTGTGGTTTCTTCATTCATTATTCTTAAGTCATGCTTTTCCAGACTTTGCATAGGCATTTCTTTCTTCTGGTTGCATTTGACTTTGCCAGTGTCCCTGCCTAATTGTGTTGTCAGGATTGGATCCAACCCAGTGCTGCAGACATGACCAGCTTAGTGATCCCTGGTACTTACAGGCTGCCTGGGCACCAAGCTTTGAATGCACTCTGTGTAGTATGAAATAGCTTTTTGCAGTCTTTCCACAGTGCTGACCCCTATTAGGTTGTAAAGGAAAACCCAAGAATATGCCCTTCCCCATAGTTTTGTACTTTTTTAAAAATCTAAAAGCAAGACTTTACTTTAAAAAGAAAGCTAAGGGCAATGAGAAAGAATGAAATCTGGCCATGTGTAGCAACATGGATGGACCTTGAGGGTGTTATGCTGAGCGAAATAAGTCAGGCAGAGAAGGACAAATATCATGTTTGCACCTATAGGAGGATTAGGAGGAACTTGACGGAGGAACAAGGGGGAGAAGAAGGGCGGAAATAGTGGGGGAAAGGGAGGGAGGCAAACCATGAGAGACTCTTGAATGCTGACAAAAACTGGGGACTGATGGATGTGGGGGGGAGGGGGGGTGGGCATGGAGGAGGGCACTTTGGGGATGAGCACTGAGTGTTATGTGGAAACTAATTTGACAATAAACTATTTGTAAAAAAAAAAAAATTATCTTAAAAAAAAAAAAAAAAAGAAAGCTAAGGGCACCTGGGTGGCTTAGTTGGTTAAGGATCTGACTCTTGATTTCGGCTCAGGTCATCATCTCACCATTAGTGAGATCTAGCCCCACATTGGGCTCTGTGATGACAGTGCCAAGCATGCTTGGGATTTTCTCTCTCCTTCTCTCTCTATCCCCCCACCCCCACCAAATAAATAAATAAACTTTAAAAAATAAAAAGAAAGCTAAATTACACGGTTTATTTTTATTTTTATTTTTTGTTCTATGCAGCTGCATTTTATTTATTTATTTATTTATTTTTACAAATAGTTTATTGTCAAGTTGGTTTCCATATAACACCCAGTGCTCATCCCCACAAGTGCCTTCCTCCATATCCATCTCCCCCTTCCACCCCCGCACCCATCAGTCTTCAGTTTGTTCTCAGCATTCAAGAGTCTCTCATGGTTTGCCTCTCCCACTATTTCCCCCCTTCTTTTCCCCCATGGTCCTCCGTTAAGTTCCTCCTAATCCTCCTATACATGCAAACATATGGTATTTGTCTTTCTCTGCCTGACTTATTTCGCTCAGCATAACACCCTCAAGGTCCATCCATGTTGCTACACATGGCCAGATTTCATTGTTTCTCATTGCCATGTAGTATTCCATGGTATAGATAAACCACATCTTCTTGATCCATTCGTCCGTTGATGGACACTTAGGCTCTTTCCATGTTTTGGCTATTTAAATTAGACGGTTTAATACAATACATTCTGAATTTCAGATGTTGCAGGTACCCTTTTTGACTCTGTAACAACTTAATTACTCCTTAGAGTAGATCCTGGTATCAGTTTTTAGGGACCCTTCTAGACCTTTCTCTGCATTTACATGTCTGTCATTTGTGAATTTCTGTGTGTGTATCGTATGTCTGTGGTTAACATATCATGCTTTTCATATCATTCTGCAACTTTGTCTTCATGCAATGACATGTCTTGAGCATCTTCTGCATAGTATTTCTCATCGTGGATATTACATAATTGTCTTAGCAGTTTTTCTGTTCAGAGTTTCTGTTTTTTACTTTTCTTTTTTTTAATCATTAACAATGCAGCAGTGAATGTTCTTGAACCTGCATGCACGTACACACACACATGTTTCTCTAGGGTAGATATAGAGGACTGGGATTGCTAGGTGAGGGATACGTACATTTCAGTTTTAAAATTTCTCAGACATAAAATGTGCTCTTGTTAATTTTGACGTAGTGTTTACATCAGCTGAGATAAACTTACATGTTGATTTTATTCATCTCTTATAGTGTTAAGTCCAGTATGCCAGTTTTGTATCATCTACCCATACTATAAACATATAAGCATCTTGTCATCTTGGGAAATAATTTTTTAAAAAATTTAAACACACCAGTCAAAGGAAGAGCTTTGTGGCCACCACCAGAGACCTGGATCCCACCTAACCCTCACCGTATTCTCCTAATAGACACTCTTCAGGCTCTATAGTTTATCTGCAGCAATCCACCAGTGATACTCTTATCCTGCTCATTTTTCATTATCTTATCTACAAGAATATTGTGGAGGACATTTGTCACAGGGTTAACAGATATCCAGACACACACTGTGTGACGTTGCCCTGACTACTCATTCTAGGGGGCTCGTCACGGAGGAGAGTAAGGATGGCACACATTGCTCCAAGGCAAGTGTCATTTAGAATAGGTCTCAGTAACACCTTAATGAGCAGTGTTTTTATGTACTTCCATGTAGGAGTGCATTCAGTCTTGAAGATGTCAGGACAAAATAAGCTATCTGTCTCCAGATTGCCCTTCTTACCTACATGTTTCCAAACCAGTTGGTCTCCAAGGGAGACTTTATCCAGTGGCAGAGACACAAGTGCCTTAGTGATAAGCTCAGTGCTGAGGGTTGTATTCCCAATGTTATTCAGGCTCATTTGTCTGCTCCGACACAATATATGGAGGTGTATTCACATGGACATACCCATACTCACGTTGGATGAAATACTCACGTGCATGTGTATGTGCACCAACTGATACACAGCCATCTGCACATGTTTTCTCTCTCTGGTGCTCATGGTAAAAGGCCTTCTCTGAGTCACAGGCCTAACTTGCTTACTCTGCATTATCCTAGAGAAGTATGAAAATGATGGGGTAGACAAATTTCCAATTCACTTTCATCTGGCTTTGAAATTCATTATATGAATGCCACAGATAACGTTCAAAATGGTAGTGGTGGTGGGACCAGAGTGCTGGTGTGGATGAAAGAAGACAGAGGTAGCATGGATCTCCAAACTTCTTCCGGGACAGGTAGGCAGTCACACGGCTACAGCTGCATTGGGCAACAGCTCTCTGCAGTTCCCTGCTCCCAGGGCTGGTTGTCCTTCTGGAGGCAGGCGGCTTTGGACTTTTCTTTGAGGAAAAGATTTCATGTTGTGTCATTTTTAGGGCACCCAGGATGGAAAACATAACCCCAAGTATCTATGATGTAATCTCATAGGGAAAAGTTGCTTCGGCTTTTTCTTACTATAAGTAGAAATTCTGTTTCCCTTTTTTTTTGTGCTTTAGTGGGCTTGAACTATCAAAGGCTTCTGGAAAATTTATAGCCAAATAGATCTCCTGCTCTGATCCCAGAGCAGGCTTTATTTTGTGGGTGGAGTGGTGGTGGTGCCTGTCCTGCTTCACTAGAGAAAAGTGGAAGGAACAAAAAATATTCCTTTAACTCTTGATGTTTCTTTTTTCTTTTCCCTTAAGCTGATAAACAAAAGATAAAAAAAAAATATAGTGAGAAATGATACAAAATGAGTAAACTGCTCCCTGTTTGTATTCTGCAATGTCCTTTACCCTGGGCAAGGCACCATGCTAGGCCCTTGGTGCCTGTGGCAGACAGGAGGAGTGGATGGGCTATAAAAATACATGATAATAAAATAAACTAAGACCTCTTTCCATAGGAACTTATAGTCTAGTGATGATAGTCTGCGGATAGCATGGATGTGATGATTGACCAGTGTTTCTCTGAGTCAGACTGATACTCAGATAAATACACCATCTTTATAAAGAAGGGTCTACCTTTTGTTTTTCCAGGTCATGCAAAGCTACATTTATTCTTCACATGTAGGGACAATGAACAGAATCTTAGGCTCAAGGCTTTTGTTGCTTGGTTCAGGTTAAACAGACCCACTCTAGGCAAACCTTTGTTCCCCTCCAAGAGTCACCCTTTCCTTCTTGGCCTGGGCTACACCCACCCACCTTTTTTCTTGAGTTACTGCTAGAAGGCAGCAACTACTCCTCAGACTGAGTTTTTGGAGAGCAGCCTGGGTGTTCAGTCCTTCATGTATTTCCAAGCATAGTCCAGGGTAATGCACAGAGTTGGCACCTAGTAAATACTTGTTGAATGAATGAAAGCTGCTCTTCACCTGCGTCTCATTTATTTATCCATTTACTGAACACATATTTACTGCACGTCTTCTCTGTGCCAGGCACTAAGGATACAGTACCTAGTTGAGGAGGTAGACATATAGACAATTGGAATAGAACATGATACTGAGGATGTACAAGGTGTGATGGGTGCATATGCAGGGACACCCAGCCCAAATCAAGGAAGCCTTCCTACAGACTGGGAGAATTAGCACAGAAAGCCAGATGAAGACAGAGTGGGAAATAATGTCCCAAAGCATGGGAAGAATATATGCAATATTCCAAAGGGAAGAGAGAGTGTGGAGAGTGAAGGCCAGGCACATAATCATAATCATAAACACATATATAATATTCGTTGTGTGCTGGGTACTTTTCTAAGCACTTTACATTTCTTAACTTATTTAAAAACTATTAGTTTCATCGTCATTTAGGTTAAGTAACTTGATCAATTTTATACAACTAGGAAGTGGTAGAATTGGTGTATGATGTCTTGGTGGTGATAAAGCAGTGAAGTCTATGTGTGGGCAGCGTTGAGCTCCAGTGGGAATCCTGGCATGCTGTTGCATGTGCATAGGTGCTGCTGGTGGTAATCTGCTTAGAGAATGTCCAGTTAAGAGTGTCTGGTTAAGACTGACAGGGCTTCTGGGGTATCCTAATTATTGAATCTGCTTTCATCAGGCAGATGATGAGACTTTCCCTTGCCTCAGTGGATGGTTTTATTGTGTCTTGTCCTCTGTGGATAGACTGCAGAGGAAATGGCCTCAACTACCTGGAGGGGATAGACGTGGGCAACAAAGAAAAGTTTCACCATGGATGAGCAAATTGCATTCTCCATTTTTATCCATAAATGGGGAGAAGCAGCAGGAGTGGTTTAAAGACCTCTACCTTGAAAGTGGATGATCTGTGTTCTGGGGCTAGGCCAGTGTATGATTGTCGGGGTTCTAGGTTGTGAGGGATGGGGGATGAAGAAGGATATTTGGTTAACTGCCAGCTCAGCCTGTAGAAAATGATCCTGAAAAGGGGTGGAGGTATTGGCTCTGCTTTTTCTCTTCCAAGTTTAGAGATGGGTAATCCACCCCAAGTTGTCAGCGCCGCGGGCCTTGTGCAGCCCCTCCTGGAGGCAAGTCATGTTGCCTGGGTCTCTGCTTCTAAAACTTGCATCCTTCCCCCATGGCTTAACCATGGCCACCTCCTCTGAAACCCCACGGGCAGACCCTGCATGGAGAGGCGTCCTCAGCAGCCCCCTCGCTGCCTGCTGCCGGTCGCACAGGAACAGCACTTGAACTGCACACTGGTGTTTGGAAAAATTAATGCTTTCAAGATGAGCTCCGCACAGTCTTAGCATGTCTCTCTCTCTCACCAGCTGAAAGAAAAGAAGCATTCTTAGACAATTACTCCCTAAGGGAGCCCAAGGACTGGCTTTGTTTATTGAGTGTTTTTAGTTACAACATGTGAAGTTTTGAGATTTTTTTGGTTTGAGGTTTTTTTTTTCTCCCTATTTTTGCTTGCAGGGATAGGAAAGATGAGTGAATTCCCAGTTAATGGGGCACTTGGACTTTGGAAATGGGGAGAGGCCAGTTCTCATGTGGGCACAGTTGCTGAGTTGTTGGATTAAGGAACTCGATAAGACCTGACAGATGCATCTCAGACTCAGGACTTTTCTCAGGCCTGCATTGTACCCACATGTTCAGAGCCTTCCATCTGCAGCGGATGGTTTGCGGCCACACCTCCACCTGTTGTTGGGGGCTCCTTCCCCTTCCTCAGACTCACCACACCTTCACCCTTCTTTTGATAGATATGGCACTTAATGACACAGTCACACTCAGCTGTCACCCCCCTTTACCCTCAGCCACCCCCCACCACCATCAACTCCCCATAACCAAAGTCTAGTACTCTACGTAGAGATGGTGGATTTGCAGGTGTCAGGGACTGTGAGTCAGAGCCACTATACGAGGGCAGGGATGACAGGCTGGATAAATTGCACGTTTTCGGCTCTTCCTGCCTTGTCCTGGCAGGCGTCACTAGCCGATGGCACCACTCTCCTCATCCCTCCTGTGGATGGCCTCAGAATTTTTCTTG
The DNA here is from genome assembly GCF_003009895.1 of Hyaena hyaena. Lineage (NCBI taxonomy): Eukaryota > Metazoa > Chordata > Mammalia > Carnivora > Hyaenidae > Hyaena > Hyaena hyaena. Next base: position 83,971 of record NW_024082607.1, on the reverse strand, counting down.
TCCTCTTTGTGTCGAAGATACTTATTAATGGAAAGGGAGAGGTAGTAATTTTATTTAACACAGAAGCTCTGGACAATCACTGCCCCTTGGTTCAAACTGGAACTTGACATGAGACTTAGTTGCCATCTCTGACCAAAATCCCACAGGTTGTCTAAGCGGCCACTAAGTGAATGGGCTGAGAAGTTGGGTTTTATTGACTGCTGGGGAAGTTCATGGAGCTGCTGTCCAGACTGTGGTAAGCTGGGGGATGGAGCAAGTGGGAGACGAACAGCATCTGCTGGCCAGTGGACAGGTACGTAAGTCCAGGGAGCTGGTTCTTATGAGCAGTGGGTTCCCTGGAGACCATCTCTCATTCCAGATCCCGTGAGTGGGGAGTGAAGAGGAACTGGCTGTCCTGGCCCTGAGGAGAGCTCATTTTTCCAGAAAAGGTCTGAGCTGCTCTTTTAGTCAGGCTGGTTAATTATATGCCTTCAAAATTACCAAAGGTAAGAATGCTGATGGTAAAAAATTAACATAACATAACAACATAAAATTTTATAAAATACAGTTCTCTAGCCATCCTTCTCCATTCCCCAAGGTTAGCTGCTGTTAATGGTTTGGTTATATCCTATAAGAAATCAGTGTGCTGGTATCCATTCTCCTAGTGTGTATGTGTGTTTATATACCCATATCTGTGTTGATACAAGAATAGGATAATACGAATTATTTCAAATTATTTTGCAGATTGTATTCTCCTACCCAATGATATATCATGGGCATTCTTTCATGTCACTACAAATAACAACTGCTTGTTGTTAATTTTTTGAGGAACCTTCACACTGTTTTCCAGAGGGCCTGCACCAGCTTAGATTCCTACCAACAGTGTAGGGCACCAACAGTGCCCATTTCTCCACATCCTCGCCAACATCTATAGTCTCCTGATTTGTTCATTTTAGCCACTCTGACGGCGTGAGGTGGTATCTCAGTGTGGTTTTGATTTGTATTTCCCTGATGAGGAGGGACACTGAGCATCATTTCATGTGTCTATTGGCCATCTAGATGTCCTCTTTGGAGAAGTGTCTGTTCATGTCTTCTGCCCATTTCTTCACTGGATTATTTGATTTTTGGGTGTGGAGTTTGATGAGTTCCTTATAGATATTGGATACTAGCCCTTTATCTGATATGCCATTTGCAACTATCTTTTCCCATTCCGTCAGTTGCCCATTAGTTTTAAGGATTGTTTCCTTTGCTGTGCAGAAGCTTTTTATCTTGATGAGGTCCCAGTAGTTCATTTTTGCTCTTGACTCCCTAGCCTTTGGGGATGTGTCAAGTAAGAGATTGCTGCAGTTGAGGTCAAGGAGGTTTTTCCTGCTTTCTCTTCTAGGGTTTTGATGGTTTCCTGTCTCACATTCAGGTCCTTTATCCATTTTGAGTTTATTTTTGTGTATGGTGTGAGAAAATGATCTAGTTTCATTCTTCTACATGTTTCTGCCCAATTCTCCCAGCACCATCTGTTAAAGAGGCTGTCTTTTTTCCATTGGATACTCTTTCCTGCTTTGTCAAGATTAATTTGCCGTACATTTGTGGGTCCAATTCCGAGTTCTCTATTCTATTCCATTGGTCTCTGTGTCTGTTTTTGTGCCATTACCCTACTGTCTTGATGATTACAGCTTTGTAGTAAAGATATAGGAGATCTGTATAATGAAAACTATAGAAAACTTATGAAGGAAATTGAAAAAGACACAAAGAAATGGAAGAACATTCCATGCTCATGGGTTGGAAGAATAAATATTGTTAAAATGTCATTACTACCCAAAGCAATCTACACATTCAATGCAATACCAATCAAAATTTCACCAGCATTCTTCCCAAAACTAGAACAAACTATCCTAAAATTTCTATGGAACCACAAAAGACCCTGAATAGCCAAAGTAATATTGAAGAAGAAAACCAAAACAGGAGACATCACCATTCCCAGACTTCCTCTAGCCTCAACTTTTTCTTAATGTTTTTTAAGAGCTCTTTGTACGTTAAGAGATATTAATCCTTTGTGTGGTGTATTGATGCAGTATAGTGGATATTTGTCTCCTAGAGTATCTGTTAACGTTATTCATGTTTTTGCAATTTTATCTATTCCTTTTTTTTCCTGTGAAGACAAAAACCTCCACAATTCACATTGTTCAAAAATTAGTACAGTATAAAGAGGTCTTTATATGACCCTATGCTTGTCTACCCATTCCCTTCCCCCCATAAGCAACTGTCAGTGTTAGTTTCTTGCTAAACTTTCCAATGTTTCTTTTTGCAAATATAAGCTAATCAGAATCTATACTTATTTTACCCCTTTCTTATCAAAAGCAAGTGAATACTAACTATATTGTCCTATGCTTTGCATTTTGAACCCAAAAACTATGTCTAGAAGATCTTTTCATATCAATTTACAGAAAGCCTTGTCATTGTTATCCAACGGCTGCATAGTATTCCATTGTGTGGGTATACCACACATTGTTCAGTGGGCTTTTTAGACTTTTTTGCTTATGCCTGCCCTAAAAAAATATTGAAAATTATATACCACCCCGCACACGTTTAAGATGACATGAAACACTTTTTTTTTTTAAATGTTTTATTTATTTCTAGGAGAGAGAGAGAGAGAGAGAGAGACAGCGTGAGCAGGGGAGGGTCAGAGAGAGAGGGATTCACAGACTCTGAAACAGGCTCCAGGCTCTGAGCTGGCAGTCAGCACAGAGCCTGACACGGGGCTCGAACCCACGAACCGCGAGATCATGACCTAAGCGAAAGTCGGACGCTTAACCAACTAAGCCACCCAGGTGCCCCAACATGAAACACTTTTTAACCATACATTTAAATGGTTGCAAATCATGTATTTTCTAGCATATTGTATATCAGCTTTTAATATATTTTCTCTAAACTTTTGGAGCTGCAAATTTAAGGATTAGAAAAGGCAGCTCTTCTTGTCAAAGGAAATAACCAAATCAGACATATTTACTTCCTGTCAGAGAAAATCTGACTTCTTTTTAAAATGCAAGCAAGCATGTTAATTAGACACCCTCTGTGACAACCCTGTCTTCAGGATTCTAATTCCAAGATAGGTAGATAAAAAGATACAGTCCTGTCCAGTCCAAAAGCCATACTTTTGCCTTGTAGATAAAATAAGGTACAATCCTTTTCAATGTTTCGTTGGTGATTTCATCCAATCCTGTGGCTTTAATTGCTCTCCATTCACCAATGACTCCATTTTATCTATTACACCCTGACTGGCTACCCCCAGTCTTAGTGGCTTAGGACAACGAATTGTTGTTTCTCATGATTCTGAGGGTGGATGAGGCAGTTCTTCTGTTTTACGTAGTGTCTGCCAGGGTGCTTGGATGGCTGAATGCTCCACGGTGGCCTCACTGTCACGGCAGGCAGTCAGTGAGGGCACGCCTGGGACTGGCTGTGTTCCCATCCCAGGTTTTTGGTTCTCTTTCACGTGGCCTTTCCATGTGGCTTGTGTTTCTTACCATGTGGCAGCTGAACTCCAAGAGCAGTTTTCTTTATTTCTGACTCCATCATCTTAAGAGATGGAGTTTTTAAAAAGTTAGGTGAGATAGTTCAAGGGTCAAAGTTCAAAAGGTTGTGAACCGATATACAGTGAAAAGCATTCCTCTCACTGGTATTGTCCAGCCCTTGTTTTCCTTAGGTGATTTGCATATCCATACAGAGATTTTTAAAAATGCCTATATAAGCCAATGTATTGAGTTTTGTGTCTTGTTTAGGAAAACCTTCCCACCCTAAGGCTATAAAAACTTTTCTTCTTCTTCTTTTTTTTAAGGTTTATTTATTTTTGAGAGAGATCTTACAAGTATGGGGGGCAGGGAGAGAGGGGGACAGAGAATATGAAGTTGGCTCCACACTGACAGCAGTGAGCCCAATAAAGAGTTCAAACTCACAAACCATGAGATCATGACATGGGCTAAAGTCGGACACTCAACCGACTGAGCCACTCAGGTGCCCCTAAGAACTTTTCTTCCTGAAGTTGTATAGTTTGTTCTGCTTCATGGGTGTCTTTAAGTAGGCTTTCCTGTGTCCATGCTGTAAGGCCAGACTGATGGGCTTTTAGGGAAGCCACATCATTGGAGGACCTGGAAACTCTAACACGGAACTCTATAAAGTTTCCCACCTGCTCATTGCTGAGGGTCATCCACATCGTTCATACAGGCGTAGTTAAAGGATTTTTCATACTTGAATCTTTCTTGGAACTTTCTTTTAAAAACTTTTTAAAAACTATTTATTTTTGAGAGGAAGAGAGAGAGAGACAGGCAGAGTGTGAGTGGGGGAGGGTCAGAGAGAGAGGGAGGGAGACAAAGAATCCAAAGCAGGCTCTAGGCTCTGAGCTGTCAGCATAGATCCCAATGTAGAGCTCGAACTTGTGAACCATGAGATCATGAGCTAAACTGAAGTCAGATGCCCAACCGACTGAGTCACCCAGGTGCCCCTTTCTTGGAACTTTCTAACTTGTCTTAGAGCAGAGGGAAAAAGCCAGATGAATTGGGGGCAGCTGGACACAGAAGATAGGAATCTGCCCCTTCCTGGCAGGTAGAGAGGCTGGGGGATTTGGTGTTGTGACTTGTCTCTAACTCAGGACTTCATAAGTGACATTTGGCTTAGAGTTGTCCTCAGTGTAAAAACTGATACTGTTTTTTTACTGGTTTATCTGTCCACTTAGGTTGTATGCAGTGAGAATTTCAACCTGATGTGAGCTTTCTTCTATTGTAGAGAATGCACTAACTTTATTAAGCACTTACCACATGTTATTTTGTTTTTTCCTCATTAAGGTCAGTCCAATTTTATAAGATCAATCTTATCTTCATCCAAAAGATGAAGAAACTTAGATGTACGAAGTGATTTATGTCAAATTACTCATCTAGAAAAAAGGGATTTGAAATTTGGGATTTGAATGCAGTTGATCTGATTCCAAAGCTCAGGCTCTTTCCTAACACCTAGAAGGCTTCAAATTAGCAGTATAAACATATTAGAAATAGATTATATATAGATTTATGGGAATTAATTATTTTTTTAGAACCATAAGCAGAATTCATTTGCTAAAATCAAAGTAATCATGGCAACTGATTCTTTTCGTTTTGAAAATAAAAGCCAAGAAAGAGAGAATTCAAATTGGCTAGTGTGTAGCTACTCTTGTTATCCATCCTTGGGTGGGGGGGTAAGGGTATTCATGTGAGTCAGATATTCTGATGTGATAGTGGGTTACCCTGTGGAACACTCACAGATTATAAATTTTCCCCCAAATAAAAAAGCCCATTGGAATATAGAAAAAAAATGTTTAGTTCTAGATACATGCTAGCCAAAATTTAATATTTCTTTAATAGGACAATGGCTCTTTTTGATCCTGTTTAACTTCACATTCATTATTATCAATCTCAGTCATTATAGCCTGGTACCTGTTTAGCCTGGTTTTATTGGGGGGTTGTGGGGAGAGGGACTATTTGGAAAAGTTCTTGTAGGAGACGGTGAAAGCATGGGATAAAAAGAGGAAAGAGAAGGGAGAAAATTCTCCACAGTAGGGTTCCCTGTGAGGTGTGAGATTTCAACTGTGGTGACTGACAACTTAGGCTTTCCTGATTCTGTGTTGATGAACTGTGAGAATTAAGAGATGAAAGGAATGGTTAAGAGAAACCTCATCAGGATTAATGGACCCCAAGCTTAAGGTGGCCTGCAGTCTTTTGAGTCATACCACCTCTCTTGATGGGTGAAGAAACTGCTCTTTGTGGAGGTAAGATGGTGGCACCACCCTATTGGCTGTGGGAAATAGGAGATAATAAAGAACCCTCTGGATTGACTACCTAGGCCTCTTGGGTTGGGTTCTGAGGTGTTTTCTCCACCTATTTATTAGCTTTTCTTTTTTGTCTTCAAGGAGAACTACTTTATAATGTAGGTGCTGTAGAGAAGACAACCTACATTATAAAGTAGTTCTCCTTGTCATGTTTTGAATAGGAAATGGGAGGTCACGGGGGTGAGTTAGGGAGAACAGTGGAGGCACCAGCTCCTGTGAGTTGCCTTCATCAGGATGGCCTAACAGGCAAATTTCTGTGAGACTTAGGGAAGATAGTCATGGATCCTCCTCCTTGCCTCCAGTATCCATCCCCACCTCTGCTTATCTAAGGTCTGGACTTCCACATCCTTCCTTTTTTTCCCTTTACAATGGAATAAATTTGGGGCAGCTGGGTGGCTCAGTTGGTTGAGAGACTGTCTTCAGCTCAGGACATGATCTCATGGTTTGTGAGTTCTGGCCGCACATTGGGGCCAGCTCTCTGTTGTCAGCACAGAACCCACTTCAGATCTTTTGTCTTCCTCTCTCTATCCCCTACCCTGCTTTCTCTCTCTCTCTCTCAAATAAATAAACATTAAAAATATCTTTAGCAATGGAATAAATTTACTTATCATTGCAGATAATAATTTATACAAATTAAGCTCTTTGTCGTCAGAACATGTACATATACAAAAATCCTCAAAATAAAATGTTAATTTAGCATCTCTGGTGATGGTAGAAATACTCCATGTTATTTTTTTCCATTTCCTTTTTTAAAATTAAGATATGATTGGCATATAACATTATATTAGTTTCAGGTATACAACATAGTGATTCACTATTTGTATATATTACAAAATGATCACCGTGATAAGTCTAGTTAACATTATTCACCACACATAGTTACCTTTGTTTTTCTTGTGATGAGAACTTTTAAGATCCCCTCTTAACAACTTTCAAATATGCAATACAGTATTAACTATAGTCAGTGTACATTAAATCCCCATGACTTATTTATTTTAATACTAGAAATGTGTACCTTTTGACCACCTTCACCCATTTGCCCTCCCCCTACATTCTGGCAAACATCAGTCTGTTCTCTGTATCTATGGGCTCGTGTTTTTTCCCCCTTCTTCTGAAGCAATATCTTTTGCCAAATGTAAATACTCCCCAAGAGCATAAATGTAAAGATCTCATCATGAAGACCTTACAGAGGATGTGATTATCATGATACTTTTCACTTGCCTAGGATGATAAGCTTTGAAGAGGCAGAGAAAGAGGGGATAAATCTGGCTCTTGGGGCATGGGGCAGGTGGTTTTGGGGGTGGTGTGCTGTGGTTGGATATTCAGGGCAACATGGGATTCTGCTGACTGGTTGAATAGGGGAAGTATAAATACTCAGAGTGGTGTAAGGGAGGGATTGCGTTTCCTCCATTAAACTGTTTGGTTTAGAACCTGATGTGGTGAAAGGTTGTGTGCAGTCTTCATGAGCTAGGGCTCCTCAGCCAAGGGATAGTTAAAGATCTCAGCAGAGGTTGGAGGTGAGCAAGGATGATAACAACACAAAAGCCAGGGCAAGGCAGGGTAATTAGCTTCTCCCTTTCCCTCCTGCTGCCTGGCCTGATATTTGAGGTGACATTTAAAGTTATTGTACAGATGTGCGGTGGAGCCAAGGCAGAATGAATGCTTTTTTGAGCCTGTGGAGAGATGAGGCTGATGATTTCTCAGCCTCCTAGCTGGCAGCTTCTCAACCCCTCTGTTTGGTTCCCTCTAATGGGCCTTGGGAGGTAGGACCTCCCTTTACCATCCAGCGGACTCTAGTCTGCTTTGGGACTCAGAATGTCCCTGCCTACTGGACTCCTAGGCTGTGTAGGGAGATGGGTACACTCTAGAATTCAACCAGAAGAGTTAAATGAAGTCAGTGTGTAAGAGAGGAGAGCTGGGGACAGAATCATCTGGGGAGCTTGTTAAATATGCAGGCCTCTGGGAGTGAGGCTTAGTTATCTGCCTGGATAACAAACCCTCTAAGGTGATTCTGCTGCCCATTAAACTTTGAGAACCTCTGAGGTAGAGAATGAATGGGGTTAGCTGGAAAAGGCCTCTTGGGAGAGGTGGACTTGAATTTCAGTGTGATAGGTGATACTTGTCATAGGTGCTGTCTTCAGGTGCGGACCTAAGGAGCCTGTTCACCTGGGGACACCAGGCTCTCACAGGAGAGATTGGCATGGGTCCTTCCCATCCCATGGATGGTGTTGCTGAGAATGTGCTGCCACAGGCTCATTTCAGCACTTGGGTGCTAATCGCCAAGGGGACAGAAGTGGTGTGGGAGGTGGCTGGGGATGATGTCTGGTGGAGTGTTAGATTCATGTTGCAACTGAAGCACAGCTTGCAGGGCAAAATGGCAGCCTGATGGAGCTCACTTCCTGGGGTGCGGTGGGGGAAGAACACGGTGTCGGCAGATTGTCTTCCCTTTGGTATGCCTACTTTGATATGGCCTACTTTGTGACCTCCTGGCCTCCACTTGTGTGATAGCCCCATGTGTCCAAGGAGCTGGCCAATGCTGCTGTGGGATTGGTGGTCACTGTCCCAGGAGATGAGTGGGAAAGATTTGGGACATGACTGGTTCTCTCCTCCCTCTGTGCTGTTTGCCTTCTGCTCCATACACTATGCTGGCTTTATCTGATCGGGAACACAGTGTTTTCATGTTGGGGCGGGTGGAGAGATGAAGAAAGAACAGTGCCAAGTTAAGAAGAAGGAACAGTGAAGAGAAGGCAACATGTGTATAATGTGACGTCGAGTAACCAGTGATCCTCCACATGGGCATCAGCCCTCTGGAATGGACAGGCTGTTGCTGGCCTAGAGATGCTACTTGTCCCTGGAGAATATGTCCCTGTAGCCAGGTAGGTGGGCTGGAGGGACCATGCCAATCGGAATGGCCATGCTTGCTTTGATCATGAGGAAAGAAAGAGCCACTGAGGAAGCTTTGTTTAAAACAAAACTTAATAAAGCTCTGTCCTGGACAATACCCTGTGCTTTCTAATTGCACTGCAGCTAAATGGCAACTCTCAGAGTTTCTTGGAACATTTTATTCAACTTCTGGAGGGGCTGCATTTATACTAAGGCTTATGAGGCTCTGTGGGGGTTGGAGAAATGAGCAGTGGTGGGCCAGGGAGCTCTAAGGAGCCCAGCTTGATAGGTTAGAGCTGGTTTTAGTAAAATTTCTGGCTGAGTGGGTTTATCCTGGGCCTGACCCAACAGGTAATGCTATGTTTCTAGGTTCACAGTTGTGTGGGGGAGGTGCTTACACCCATATTGTTTTTTAACAGATTTATTCCCTTTTTCTTTTTGAAAACCAGGCTATGTGGAATTGCTCTTGATTACTAGGGGGAGGGGAACAGGGCTAACTGCTTTCTTCTAGCCCAAGTGGGACATTGGAATACTCTTGTTCACATCATTCCACATAGTCACTGGAACTGCCTTCCCACAGCCTATCGCTGTCTGGGTCTCCTGCATGGTGGGAGAGCCATGTGTGCCCCTCTCCTGTCTCCCACCTCCCCCCGATTTCAGCTTTCTCCCAAGTTGTGTTATAGAAAGCCCCCTTTGGCGTTCTTATCAGGAGATGCCATCCCTTGGCAGCCACAGCCAGGAGCTAAAGAAAAGGGTAAAAGTTCATTAATGAGGCCGGCTTACCTCAGCCTGTGCTCATGGTGTGTCAGCAGTGTCCTGGAGGGGCATCCTGTTGGGAAGCAGCCATGTTTCCCCAGTCCCTGTCCTAATGTGAGGGCTTCCATTGCTCTAGGAAAGATGTCACAATTCCTCAGGGAACATTCCAGAGCCCCAGAAACTCTCTTTGGGAGGACACAGATGGTACATATCTCTTTCTCAGCCCAGCTACCTACTAGGCATTTGACTGTAAGCAAAGTTATTTAACCTCTTGGAATGTAGATTTTCTCTTCTGTAGACTGGGGAAAATGATCCGTATCCTACAGACCTTGTGGGGCTGTTCAGAGAGCCAAAGGAGATGATGGATATGAAAGTACTTTGTGAGCTAAAAAGTACTGGCTACACCTGAATGATGGATTTTATTGTTCAAGAAGGAAGGGGGAGCCTCTGGGGTCAGTGCACTGCTGTCTGGAGAGAGGAGGGGCTTGCATTCTTGTGTTAACTACAGGCTGGAGTCTTGTCCATTTAAGGTAATAACAAAATAATATTATTGGAGCCTGAGAGGTGGCTTTCGGGCAGTCTGTCTGCGCAGTCCCACTATTGCCCTTTGAGAGGGAATCACGGTGCTGTGGTGGTGCTGGTGCAGGGCTGAGGGGGTGGGGATGTTGTGTTTGCGCTCACTTTCTCCTCTCCCTCCTAGCTCTTATCCTGTCCTCCCCCCAGCTTCCTCCGCAGTCTGAGTTCTGTCAGAATCTTTGGCCTATCTCATGTCAGAGAACTAAAGCTCCCAGGAAAGGAGGACTGAGGGAGGACTGCTCCCACCAGCTGCGCAGTGAAGACCAGGAGGCCTGGGAAGCTAACATTTCTGTTAGCACAGTGAGACGGCATTGCTGGTTTGGCTTCAGCTGAAACAAAAGCTGTGATGGATGTGCACATGGCTGCTGGGTACTTTTTAGGCTTAGAGGACAGAGTTGTCCCAGAACCTAGAGTCCCCTTCAGTTTCATTTCTGTGAGTAAGACTCCCAGTCACTAGGGGTGCAGCCTCATTGTGTAGGTGACCAGTCCACTGTAAAATGGACTCCCAGCAGGGCAAGCATGGGGAGCCCTGTCATCTTCCTACAGGCTTTAGGCAGCACGCAGGGACTGAGGCGCCACAGTGCATTCCTCTCCTTGCCATAAGAATGAAATTGTGTGGCATTCCCAGACTCACTTGTCTGTTCATTTGTTCAGTAAGTAAGTAAGTAACCATACACTTGCAAAGTTCAAGTCACTGTGTGGAGTACACTGGGGAACACAATGATGATTATGAAGCAGTTCCTATCTTCATGGAGTTTATGATCAAGTAAGGCAGCAGAGTCGTAGACAAGGAGAAAGTGAAATGGAATATAAAGGGGAAGACTAGAGACAGCTGCCCAATATGTGATATTTGAGTTAGACATTGGGAAAATCAGAGGAAGCCATGCTATTGGTGGGAAGAGCAGGAGCAAAGGCAGGGACGTGGGAAACCATGGGATGTATGGACATGTGGGAATGGAGAATCTGTCATGAAGGAGAAGGGTTGAGAGGTAAGGAGGATGAAGGCTTGAGCACTGCTCTCCACAGAGTGCTATCCCAGAAATGGCACATTCTTCCTTTCCTGGGAACCTAACAATATTTCTGTGGGGCAGATGCTTTTCTCTCCAGTTTATGAGGAGGCAGCTGGGGCTAAGGGAGTTGAAGAAACTTGTTTAAAGCCAGAGAACTATTAAGTGGTAGCATGATTTGAGCCATGACTGTGTGACTCCAGAGCCCATGCTGTCTCCGCGATAATAGGATCCACAAATGGACACAGGGAGTAAGGGTCTGTGGCCCTTTTCTGCTTATTTGGGTCTGGTATTCTTGGTCAGGAGTGTCTCTTGTCCCTGTGGAGGAAGGCAATGAGGTTCTGGGTCTTTTGGGCAGGCCTTGGAATCCTGGATGGATGAGTTCCTGGCTTCCCTCCCTAGTCCCATTAGGGGAGCTACTGGCCTCTGGTATGAGAGGCAGAGAAAGCCAGGATGGCGAGAGATTCTGGAATGAAATTTAAGACATGGCCTAGAATGTGGATTTTCATTCCAAAGACCATCTCTAACCTTGCCTCTTTGTGACAGCCCTCCCTGGCTTCCCTCCTCCCGCATCTCTGACCTCCCCTTGGGCCCCTGCAGACTAGGTCTGCACAAGGCGGCGGTGTTCTGCACTTGTTCCTTTGTTGCTGTGAAACGGCTCCGGCACAGTCAGCCTCTGTGTGGGAGGACTGGTGGCTGTCTTCGCAGGCAGGCATTTGCTCAGAGCAGGTTGCGTATGAGCCCAGCATCAAGTAATTCCGGCCTCCTCGAGTCGAAGGTGGTGGGATGAGGCTCTGCTGAGGGACTGGCTGTGAAGGATGAGTTCAGGGTGGGATGACGGACCGCTTCTGGGACCAGTGGTATCTCTGGTATCTCCGCCTGCTCCGGCTGCTGGATCGAGGTATTCTTGTGTGTGTGTGTGTGTGTGTGTGTGTGTGTGTGTGCGCGCGCGCGTGTGTGCGCACGCGAAAGAGAGAGACAGAGGCAGAAACACGCACATGGAAAGACAGAGCGTGGGGAGCAGGGAGCAAGAAGAGAAAGAACAGGGAATGAAACAGGCGAGTAGCCAATCCATGGAAAGTAAAGAAAGGCTGTTTTTCTTGGGACATTTGTGACCCAGCTGGGAATTGGGAGCACAGGGCCATTTGGGGAGTATTTGTATATCAGGATCTCATTCTCGCTGTTTTGTTTTGTTTTGAATCAAGCTCCATACTATAATTAAAGAGAAGTTAAGCCCTGTATTGCAGGGCTTTTGATGGATCACTTTGAGAAGCTGTGTAGCAAGGAAAATGGTCCCTGCAGCAAGAAGCTGGGAACAAACAGATGTAGGCTCAGATCTCAGCTCTGCCACTTACCTTAGGCTGATTTATGTGACTTTTCTCAGCTTGTTTCCCAGTCTGTAAAATGGGCTTGGCAAAGACCTATTTGCTGTGGAACTATTATTTAATTTATATCTATAAAGCACATAACATAATGTCTGGTGCACAATAGGTGCTTTGTAAGTGTTTGTTTCCTCTTTACGTGCCTCTCAGCATCATGGAGCTTTATAGCACCTGCGCTGAGGACAGCTCCTTTTGTGGATTATCTGTAGATAGAGGTGGTTCAGAATTTGCAGTCTGTGGAACAAGAAGGGAAAGTCAGTTTTATTCCCAGGTTAATATGACCTTAATACATTTCACCCTCACATATTAATGTGATTTAAATATCTTGATAATGTGATGCAAATTCAGATACTCTGCTGTAAGGAAAAGCCACTATTAACTTGGTTGAGTAATTTTAAAAATATTGAGTGCTATTTTTAAAAGCTTTGGCTCCTTTAAGAGGTTTTGGGAAGAATGAGATCAAACCCCTGATGGAAAAGATGGTCCTGGAGAAGCCCTGCTATGTACCCAAGGTGTATTCATCTCCATTGGGAACATTCTTAGGTGTGCCAGGAGGTCAATACCAGGTGGAAGCAGAAAGCTGCATAGAACAGGTGAACCAGAGCTCTTATCGGGGAGAAATCAAAGATGGAGGACACATGCGAAAAGCAGTCTCTCGCTGGCACTGAGAAACGGGCCAGTGGGAGCCCAGACTGGAGAGGAGATGAAAGTGTTAGGAGAGCCAGAACTTCTTACAGGTGGAGGTCATAGACTCGGGAATGGGGAAGGAGATCATAAGTGTGAATCTCCCTTATCTGTGTGATCTCAGGCAAGTTACTTAAACTCTCTGTGCCTCCTTTCCTTTGTTGCAAAAGGGGTGACGATGGTAATAATAGCACTGACCTAGAGGGTTGCTGTAAGGGTTGAGTGAGAAACTACAAGTGAAATATTTTACCCTGGTGCTTGGCATGAAGAAAGCAACCCTTAAATGTTAGTTTTTAATACCAGGACAGTTAATTCTCACTCTCCTACAAACATCCTGGGAAAAACAGGAACAGGTGGTATGGAATAACCAGGCGCTGAGAAAAGTCTAATTAAGAATTATTAGTGGCTTAGAGACAATTTATACTTACATGAATTAAAATTCAAGTTAACATATGATACTAATTAGAAGAAGAAATTAGAAGTTAGTGTATAAGGTGTAATAGTAATTTATTTTTATTTTTTTGAAAATGCTTGAATCCATGAATTGTAAATTTAGATTCAGGTTCTGGCTTCATTATTTTCCAAGTGTCCTTGAATAAATGGTTTACTCTCAAATGGAACCTAAGTTTGTTAATTTGAAAAATGGGAATATTATATCAATACCTATGTTATAAAATTTGGGGGAAATTTCTTGTGTTACTGCATGTAAAAGTGTCAATCATTTGGGGGCCCCATCAGTTGAGCATCAGACTCTTGATTTCGGCTCAGGTCATAATCTCACAGTTGTGGGATCAAGCCCCACATTGGGTTGACGGTGAGCATGAAGCCTGTTTGAGATTCTCTCTCCTTCTGTCTCTGCCCCTTTCCCCTTCTCTTGTGTGTGCTCACTCTCTCTTTAAATATATAAATAAACATTAAAAAAGAAAAGGAAAAAAGTGTCAAGCATTCTTAGAAATGTCAGGTTAATACATTTATGGATTAATGGATTAACCTGTGCCCCTGGATAGCAAAAGTTGGTTGCCAGAATTGTGTGTTCTTCCGTGGATGTTTTGTCATCATGTATGGCTGTAATTGAAAGTTTATGGTTTTTCATAAACAGTGTCTCTAGGGTTTTCCTTATTATGAGGCTTTAAATTAGTCCCTCCTGACTGTGAAGGGTATTTTATTTCCAGGCTTCTGGGATTGAGTGTTGATTATGCTGCCCAGTTCTGGTTAGTGGGTGTCCTAGTACAATACGTGCACACTTGCATCTGTATTCAAGCAGAAGTTTTGTATACAGAGTGTCCCTCTAGCAGCTAATGTTACCTAACATTGTGTAGATAGTCACATGATTTCGAGTGGCATGCTAGATTGAGATAACTCATGGGAGATGCTTGGTAAATACTCGTTGAGTGGATGGATGGATGAACTCGTCCTTCTGGGCGGTGAATGAAGTTCTCTTATATCTCTCCTTAATGTATCAGAATTTAGCTCCCTTCATCTGTTTTAGGATTTCATGTCATTTCACCCTCATTATTGTCATGCCTCATGTCACCTTGAAAGTAACAGGCCTCAGGAAAGTTAGAAGAGGATAAGAAATGAGAAGAGGAGGGAATTGATGAGCTTAGCCCAGAAAATTGAAATAATCGACAAGCTGCATGCCGCCTGAGTCATTCTCTTGGCTGTGACTGGGGAATACAGGAATCTGTGATTTGACACATCTAGGAAAGGGGAGGAAACAGAATGTATCATGGAGCGGAAATAAACTTTCCTGAGAAATGACAGTGCATGCTTGGTGATTGCAGACGAACCTTTTGTCTCCTCCATTATTTAAAAAAAAAGTTAAGGGCAAGGATTTTAAATAATAAAAGAGTTATTTTTTAGGGTTGTATCCTTAACTATGTGTAAGGATATTTTTGGTCTATAAGGACCTATATGATAATGAACTACCAACTTGCTTAGACATTGATTATTTTCCTGATTTATTTTGTTAATACCAGACATTGTTTTTACAGGGTTTGTTACTGGTGTTTGTCAATTCTGCTGACTGTGTTCTGTGCTTACAAATAGTGACTGAAGAGATGGTTCCTGTGGTAGGGACTGTTCGTGGAAAGAAAGGAGCTCATACAGATAAGAAACATGAGTAGTATATAAGAGAAGAGAAGTAACATCACTTTTTGTGGTTGTCGAGTTTTGGCATGTCCTTGGGGACCTGACATGTGAGGTGGGGGTTTACATTTCTTTGTTTATGTGTAATCATGTTGGAGTGAAAGAAGAGAGGGAAGACTGGTGGTTCCTTCTTCATAGGGCATTGGGCAATGTTTCCACTATACGGAATGTCTACTACTGGTGGTTGTGAGATGATTTTAGATGATTTACAGATGTCTCTGGAGGGTCTATTGCTGGTCACCACCTGGTGCTGTCCAGCGGACAATCTGTTCTGCCCAGTGGCTGCTTCTGCTGTGCCACTCCCTGTCTCCACCCCCACTTCATCCAACGCAGGCTGTCCTTAGCCCTACTCATCTCTCAGATCGCCCCTCACTTCCACCAGCCCTGCTTCAGTCTCATACTCTGCCCTGCCTTCATCTCTGGCTTCAGCCTCTCTGCTTCCTCAGCCTATCTCTCTCTCTCTAGGGCTTCTCTTCTCCTTCTTCTTTTCTTAATGTTTATTTTTGAGAGAGAGAGAGACAGACAGACAGACAGAGTGTGAGCAGGGGAGGGGCAGAGAGAGAGAGAGGGAGAAACAGAATCTGAAGCAGGCTCTAGGCTCTGAACTGTCAGCACAGAGCCCAATACAGGGCTCAAACCCATGAGCCATGAGATCATAACCTGAGCTGAAGTCGGAAGTTAACCAATTGAGCCACCTAGGCACTACCCTCTCCCTAGGGCTTCTTTAAGGGCACAGCTTCATACAGGCACTTACTACCTGTAACCCCATTCTCTGGCATTCTTCTGTTAGTCTCCAGCCCATCTCCAAGCTTTCCACTTTCCTCATCCCATGGCTGTGGCAGCTTTGCCCTGCATCCTGGGTCTTCTGCCTTTCCCTGCCTCCTGACTTGAGTGCTTTTCCCCTCTCAGGAACAACTGTCACCTTGCCATTACACCCAGTCCACTAGTTTCTTTTTAAAATAAATTTGAGTAAAATGGAGTTGATTTAAAATACTGTTGAGGAAATAACTGTAGGAGGTAATGGATATGGTGAAATGATGTAAGAAGTACATAAATGACTGATGTGTGGAAAACTTAAGTGATATTTATAAAGTGAGTTTGTAACATAGCTTTTAGATTGCTAATTTCTTCTTGGTGTTTTGTCCATATTTTGAAGCTACCACAAAGTGCTGTGGCTTTTGGACCCGAAACCAACTGATTCTTACTCCTGATATCCATGAGAATCACCCAGGAGCTGTTAGAAAATGCAGTGACCAGTTCCTTTCTTCCCACTACCAGCCCCAACCAATTAAGTTAGAATTGCTGGAAATGGGGCTGCATATTGGCACTTTTAAAGGCTCTGCAAGTGATTCTGATGGTAGCCAGGCTTGGGGACTGCTCATTGCCATCCTATAACATGGATGCCAGAGAGTAAAGGCAAAACTGCCTCTTTAGCAAAATAACAAAATAAATGAGAATATATGAGAATAGTAAACACAGGAGTAAACACAGAGATGCACTGAGGAGTAAAATATAAAAAACCACAATCTTTTGGGTAAAATTCATGCAGTTTTCTTTAAAAACTTCAACTGGAACCATTTTCTATCACTACCTAACAAAACCTTGACTTTCCTTATTTCTAGGAACAAACTTTGTCCTGTGCAGGATGTTGTCTGGCCCCAGCTTGCTTTGGAGTTTTGCTCTCTGTTCTGGCTGCCTAGGGCTTTGGAGATTGGGATGGCAGTTTGTCACTGCAGACACCAAATCCCTTTCATTCCTTCTGAGTATAGCCCCCAACAATTGGGCACTGCCCATATTCAGCTAGAATTCAAGAAAGAAAAATCCCTTTCTCCTTTCAGATAGATGGGCAGTGTGGAGAGTCACTTTCCATAAGCCTTCAGTGTTGGGCTGTAGTTCAGCCAGGAATCTACCTGTGTTTCTCACCAAAGTTTGCCTCTCCCTGTGCAGCTGTTCTTTCTTGCCTCAACCTCCTAAATGTCCTAATAGAAGAATTTACTCTGCTCAGGTGCAGTACAGGGTCAAGAGACAGCCAGCTCTAATGGCTGTGGCTCTCAGGCATCCTGATTGCTGATCTCATTCTTCCCATGCCTACAGCCCTCTTCCTGGCCCTTGATTTCCCATCACTGACAGATGCCCTGTCCGTGGTCTGCTTGCTGCTCAGTAATCTTCCCAGCTCTGGTTCCTGACTGGGTCAGGCTTGGTGTCTCTGCTTAGTCCATCTGCTTGTGGCCAATCCTTATTGACATGGACAGTAGGATAGCCAAGATCATGGACAAATGGATACCCATTTTGTTTTGGCTTGTCCCGCTCTTGTTAACTGTTGCATATACACATAGTGCCCAGCTTGATGTATAGCTTCTTTGTGCCAACCTTTATGACTTGTTCCTTCTCTACTATGGCCTGTGGGGGGGGGGGGGGAGAGAAAAGCACATAGCATGTGTATGAAAAGTGTTGGATGTCTCTCCTGCACTGGGAATTTTCTTTTTTTCTTTTTTTTCTTTTTTTAATAGTTTTTTGTCAAGTTGGTTTCCATATTGTACTGGGAATTTTCGAATTAGAGGAATTTAGGTTGTAATCACCTTCCCATTTGAGATGAATCTTCCTATAATATACAAAGAAGTTATTTTAACTTAGCTTTTTAAGTTACAAATATATATCTTTTATAGTTATTTAATTGGCTTTTGGCATTAGATCACTTCACTAAAGGGACCAAGTCTCCTGTCCAATAAATAGTTTGAACATAGCACCACTTGAAACACCATCCCAGACCATTCTTTGTTGCTCCACACCAGAATCTCCCCAGAAATCTCTGTATTTTCCTGTGCTTCCACTAGAAATGCCCCAAGTGTCTCCTTCTTATAGTTAATCCACATCCTCCCCCTTCTAAACCTTGAAGCTCCTGTGTCCTCCAGGAAAAGACTACCCTAATTAGTCATACCTGGTTCTGTTAGGAGGCAGGTGGGCACTTAGGTGCCCCTGATTAGGTGTTCCATGATACACAATTGGCTCCTGTGGGTAGTAACAGGACATGTCTCATGGGGTTGTTGTAAGCACTGAAGGAGTTAATACGTGTGGCAATGACTGAGTTGAAGAAGTGCTTGGTAGGTGCATGCTGTTCTCCCAGATTTTCCTGCTGTTATGAGCTTAGTTACTTCTGGGTGGGTGGGTCGGTGAGTGTGTGTGTGTGTGTGTGTGTGTGTGTGTGTGTGTGTGTATGTCGGGTAGGGGATCCTTTTCCTTCCACTGAGACTAGATCTTCTCTGAGTTTAGGTCCTTTCCTCACTATCTCTTTGTATTCTCCCCCATACACCTAGTTCAGGGTTGTTTCCATTAAATCACTTTGGCTAAGAGAGTACCTGAACTCTCTAGAGAATAAAGAAAGAATACTGATTATCATGGCATTGTTAAGGAGGAAAAAAGAGAACTATAATTATTTGACAATTCTAATATCTTATATCTGTGGGTCCGCAGTATGTCTCTTTGAGATATATTACTTTAGTCCCCATTTCTTAGATAGGAAGTAGGCTTATAGAGATTAGGTACTTTGCTAAAGCCACAGAGCTGCTAAAGCCAGGACGCCTGACTCCCATCTGGGCTGAGTTCTCTCTCTATGTGCTATGGTATAGGTGGCGAGACACCCACTTTCCCTCTAGCATACATGTGAAACTGGGGTTTCTGTCCACCTCTCCTGTCAGCACATACAGAGTATATCGCTGGGACATCTGGTCTGTGGTGTGAAATCACTAGACAAGATATATCTAGGCCAAGTCCTGGGGGAAGGACACCGATAGCTGTTCTGTGAGGTCCAGGTGTGGTGTTTCCATCCAGTGAGGTGGAGGTTACCGTGATGTGAGAACAGCAAAGCAGCGCTTCTCTGGGTGTGGCACAGCCTCCCAGGGCCTGTTCTTCTCTTGTGACATATTCAGTGATTGCTGATAGCCAAGGGGTAGTGAGGTTGCTGTGTCCCTGGATGGTCAGAACGCCAGCTAAATTCTCAACATAAGTGAGGAGTTTACCTTTCACTTAGCAGATGGAGGCAGCTTGTTATCAAAGAAATGGTCAAAGCAATAAGTATTGTTGGTATTATTGCTGGCAATAGTAGTCATATCTTCTAAGGGCCTAAGCATATCAGGGAGCATTTGGGGATAGTAAGTAGGCTTCCTGCCCTCAGAGAGCTTACAATTCAAATTCCTGAAAGACCAAGATCTATCAGTAATTTCTGTGAGTCTCTGTTGACCTCTCTATCAAATGATGGGTTGCTAGAAAGCAGATACCTTATAGTCGTAAAGTTCCATGGTTCTGTGTGGACAGTGCTTGCAATACCTGCAGTACCTATAATGTATCTAAATGGTGCTATCAGGTATTATTTCACAAGTGGGAGAAATAGTCTGAATGAAAGAAGAAATGTCCACTCATTCAACAAATATCTTCAGATGGCTTACTCTATGCTATGCCCATTTAAGGCTCTGGGAATACAGTGCTAAAGAAGATAGTATTCTTGTATTCATAAGACTTTATTGTCTAGTGGGAGAAGTAAACAATAACAAATGCTACAGTGGCAGGTAGGATAAAAAGGAGAATACTGAATTAAGCTTCAGTAGTACTTAATGATGAGGATGGAGGTCAGAGATTACAAACTTCCTGGATTGTCTGTGTGGTATGAGTTACGTTTGGAGAGATAGGTTGGGGCCACCTTGTGAAGATTCTTGCTTGCATGGCAGGTTAAAGGCAGATGATGGCAAGGTAGTAGCATTTAATTTAAAAATTTGCTGAACAATTTTTGCATACCAGGCAGTAGGGAATATAGGTACTGGGAATATGGTACCAGTGCCAGGTGCTAAAAATATGAATAAGTATAACATGATATAACATAATGCCCAGCATCTTTATGTTTATGTTTCTAGAGAATAGTTAGGGTAGGATTTACATGATTTGATTTATTGGCCTAAAAGTGATCATGAAATTGATATTAGCTCAGGGAAGACAGTATAGAGTGCAATGTGATTAGTATAGACTGATCTTGGAAAGTGTGCACATGGGGAAGCAGAATCTAAGTGAGGAGGGTATTCCTAAGGGTAGGAAGAGAGCCAAGATACACTAAATTCATGGGTGTAGAGGATAAAGGACAGTTAGGGATCCCCATTTGCAGGGAGGTTGTGCAACTTTGAGGAGTTCGGTGACAGAGGCTTTGGTGACTACTTACAGCTTTGTTTCAGGAGCCTTGGTGAAGGAGAAACCAGATTGCAGTGGGAGGAGACGGTAAAGATGAGGCAGCAGCCAGCACATATTGTTTGTTTGAAAAATATGTCAGAAAATGCAAGGTAAAAATAGAGTAGTGGTTGGTGGGACATTAGGGTCAAATGATGGTTTTTGTTAGGGAAGGGAGGCCTGACTGTATTTGAGGATGGGGTGGGGCCAATGACAGAGAGAAGTTTGAAAATGATATACAGAAATGGATTTATTAATCCATTCAATAAATATTCATTGAGCACTGACTGTGTTCCGGGCCTGTGCTATTTTCCGGGGATACAGCATGAATAAGGCATGAAGTCTTCATGAAGTTTACATTCTAGTGAGTGAGACAGATAATACACAAGTCCAGCAACAGTTGAATTTATAATAAGAGCCTGTGATAAGTGCTGTAAAGTGCAGCAGTGACCTGGAGGAGGTAGGAATGGATTGAAGGAAGAGTACAGATGGAAGTGGTAGACCGGAGGAGGGGAAAGCTTCCTCTGTTGGAAGGAGGGTAGAAGGAGGTGCTTAGGAAGCTATTTTTAAGTAGAAAGAAAAAAAAAAAGAGGAAATGTAGTTCAGGTGGCCTTGATATTCTTAGCAGAAGAGCAAGCAATGTTATGGGCTGAGCCTGGAGAGGTGAGCTTGTTCAAGACCTTAGATAGGTTCTCACCCGCTTCATTCAAGCCTCCAACAGCCCTGTGATGTAGGTGGTGTTATTCTCATTTGTATCGATGAGATAACTGAGGGG
This sequence comes from Hyaena hyaena, assembly GCF_003009895.1. NCBI lineage: Eukaryota > Metazoa > Chordata > Mammalia > Carnivora > Hyaenidae > Hyaena > Hyaena hyaena. The sequence continues at coordinate 62,725 of NW_024082607.1, read as the reverse complement.
ACTCAGAGAGGACCTATAATTAGAAAGCACAGGGATGAGGTGGTGGGGAGGTCTATCACCTGCAAATTCTGCCATCAAACGGTTTAGAGGAAATGAAAAATGAGTGGAGAATCATAAACCTGTCAGTGAAATTGAGAGATCAGTCCTCCTCTAATACAAAACCCTATTCTGGGTCCTGTGGGAAACTCTTGGAGAGGAGATGACACCTGTGCATGGAATGCATTAAAGAAATAAATCAAGCCATCAGCACGTACTTATGGATATTTGGATTTTTAAGGATTTGGGTAGAGCAAGGGAAAAGGGCATTCCGGGTAAGAGAAAATGCAGTGCAAACATTCTAGTGATTCAGCTGAAAGGTATAATCAGAGAAGGCTAGAGCTTTATCAGATAAAAAGTGAATTTACTGGTTCAAGAGATGGTATTGGGCCAAACAAGATCAGTGGTAAGAAGAGGTTTTGGTTCTTACTCTCTTTACCTCCATAATTGTACTCTCAGCAAAACAAGAGACAGAATTGGAAGAGACCTTTCATTTAAGAGATGAGGAAACTGAGCCCAAAGAGAGGATTTCAGTTCCCAAAGTCATGTAGTTAGTTATTGGCTGAGCCTGCACATGAAAGCAGGACACAAAAACTCCTAGCGAGGCCACTTTTCATTATATTCCCTGTGGTTTCAACCTCCAATCCTATCTTCTTTAACAGGCTCAGCATCCCTGATGTAGTCATTGTATGTGGAAGAATGGGCAGGATGGAGAATTCATGGTTTTGAGGGGTGTCTAGATTGGATCCAGCTTCTTAAGACTCCAGGCAAAATTTTCTAAGGAGCCCCCAAAACAGGCTGTATTTCTTTCTCCATCCTCCCTTGTTATTATGATGAAAAATAAGCTGAGTGGAGTTGAAAGTGGCACCTCCTGGCTCTCCTGGTCTATTGCAGTATTGAGTTCTAAAGAACCCAGCCCAGAGCAAAGGCAGAGGAGTGTCTTCCTTATAAACTCAGACTAGGAGGAAGAATTGGCATGGAGCTTTTAATCTACATTCATGCCAAATGAAATCTGTTAGATGGGATAATGAGCTCCATATTTTATGGACTATTTTAAGCGTGTCTCAAAATAAAGTACAGGACTAGGGGTGGAGGAAGGACGTAAGTCTTGGAGACAAATGCCATGGCTTACTCATCAGTGTTTTCATTTTAATGATCCCAACCCCAGTATAAGTCCCTCAGTGACACTGTAATGGAAACCACATTCTTTTTTTTTTTCTGCTGGAAGTTTCAGGATGAACACAGCCAAATGCTTCAAGGCATAATTAAGGTTATAAACTCTCATCTCTAGTAAAACACAGACCTTTCACCCCAGGGGGCTCAGTTAGAGACAGTGTGGTTTGAAAGCAGTTGAAATTATAGAGACATTTCTTCTTCCAATCTTTAGCCCACCACAGCTTCTTTTCTGGGCCTTCCCTCTCTGTCCCTCCCCCTTCCTTAACTGCTGCCTCATCCCTGGGAAGGAATAAACCAACACATAAATAAATAAGAACCCAGTATTGACTCCTTCCTTGCCACAGGGAGAGAATCTCAGACAGACACTGCTGTGCTTACAGGAGGCTGGACAGGGCTGGCAGAGGCAGTCCATGTATAGCAGGAAGGGCAGCTGGGGGACCCTGCCAGTAGATGTGAGGTACTGGAAAGAGGGAGGTGAATGTGTCATGAGTAGGTAAGGGAGGAGGTGGGGAATGTTCTGCACATTACAGGCTGGAAAATCTACCTCATAGGAAGGACTTGAGGACCTAAGAGAACAAGATTGTCCCTTCTCCTGTGTATGGACATGATGGGTTAAGAGCTCTCTCCATTTGCATCTCTTTTGCCTTGACCAGCTTTCTGAATTTGCAGAGATCAAAGTTAAGAAACTTGGCATGGCCAACTCGATTACGTGGGCTTATTTTTCCTCTCTCTTAACCACATCTTGAACACCTGGAATATATAAGATAGTGGGAACCCTTAGTGCATGCATAGAAACTCTTTCTCTGGCCAATTTCAGTCCAATCTTATCCACACAGGGAAGGATAAAGTTAGCATAAGGAACAAGGGAAGGACTAGAATATTTGCCTCCCCCATCTCCCTGCCACTGGCTGCCTTGGTCCCATGCTCTGCCCTTGAGAGTAGTGATTCTAGGATAGATCATGATGAAACCCAGCTAGAGGCTCTGCTTGGCTCCTTAGAGATCATTATCACTGCTTCATTTCTCTTCTCACTAACCTGATCACAAAAAGGCAAGTAGTCATGTCCATAATATCCCCTACAGGAAGATGTATTAATGAGTGCCTTGTCAATTCATCTATCTAAAACAAGTATTAAATACCTCTCTGAGCCTTACCTTCCTCATTTGAAGAATTAGGGTAATATCTATCTTGGTAGTCATAAATATTCACTAATATTTACAGTTTTCCACCTTATGAACACAGTAAGATTGCACTTCCCTATACCTTTGGCCATGTGATTTTCTTTGGCCAATGAGATGGGAGCAATCAGGTGTTTTATTTCCAAACGGAAGCTTTAAAAGCCAATTACTATTTACTTCATTCTGTTTCACTGACTGTAGAAGGTAGGTTGGGGTAAAGTTTCTAGTTATCCTGCGACCCTGAATGACTATGAGCATAGCCCTCTGTTGAACCATGTTGAACTTGTAGTACAAACAAGAAATAATGATCTTTTCTGCTAAGCTACTAAGATTTCAAGGTGGTTTGTATCCATAGCCTACCATGCCTCTATTGACTGATATAAACTGACTTGTAAGGCTTTGTGAGGAATTACACAAAATATAAATCTATGTGTAATGCTTTCCACATAGTCAGTATTCAGTAAATGGTGGATACATTATTCTCACTATGAATATCATTTAGGATGCTTTTGGCTGCAAGTAACTGAACCCAAACTCAAACTAGCCTAAACAATAAATACTTCTGCCCCTCTCTTCCTGCTTCTTCTCCTGCTTAACAAGAAGTTTAGAAGGTGGGCTATTAAATAAGAGGCTCAGTATCATCACCAGATTCTCTTATTTAATCAGCTTGGGTTCATTAGATTTCTTACAGGAAATCTGTGGATTGTTGCATTTTGTCACTCTTGGGAAAATTCTCAGCAATTATCTCTGTTCTTTCTCTTCTCTCCTTTTGGGATACCAGTTGATTGAAATAGAGGTTTCTTTTATTTGAATCAATTTTGAAATTTCTCACGGTATCTTCTATATTTATTGTTACTTCTATATTTTTCATATTTTATCTCACTTTGGTGAATCCTAGATAATTTCCTCTGATTTATCTTCCAGTTTATTAATTCTTTAGCCAGCTAAATCTAATCTGCAATTAAATTTGTTCCTTGATTTCTTAGTTTCAAGTATTGTAGTTTTCAGTGCTACAGTCCCTATTTAATTCTTTTTCAAATAACTTTTTTTTGAGTTTTCAGGTCAATGAAAAACCTTTAAATCTTGTCTTTTGTTTCCCTGAACATTATAAACATATTTGCTTCATCGTCTCTAGTTGGATAATTCCAATATCTGGAGTCTTTGTGGTCTGTTTCTATAGTCTGGTGTTTGTGATGGTTCTTGCTCCTGGTGTCTTTTTTCCTTGTATTATATTTGATTGTGTCCTGGTCATTATTTTCAAAAAATGTTTTATGATAATAATTTGCAGCCTAGGATTGTAACTTCCTCCTATAATCATTTTCTTTTACCAGACACTTATAGGTACTATCAGTGCAATTCTACCTTAATCCAATCTTTGAATGCTTGGGGATCCTTGACCCACATTATAGATAGCTGTGTTTCAAGTTTCCATGAAAGCTGGTTACTTTTCCCTTAAAGGTAAAGCCCTTTCTCTGGGTGAAAGCCCAGCTTAGAGTGGAATGTTATTTATCAGAGTCCCTTCCTTGAGAAGGCCGAGAATTTTGATTTTTGCTCCCCTTGACCATCCTAGCTGTCAAAGGAACAGCTTAGTTTTGCCACAATTTCTTGCAGATTGGCAAATAATCTGAGAGCGAAAGCTCCTTAGTGTTTTGGACCAACCTTTTTTGATTCTCCCCTTCTCCTAGGTTTTGGCCTAGTAATTCTTTGTTAGTTTTCTTAGTTCTTTAATGCTTTTAAGAAGATTGAAAAAAAAACTCCACAATTGCTGTTAGTGGGAGGGTTGATCCTAATTGCCTAGCCTGCCATTATGAGAATGGAGATCCCAGGACCCTAATTCTTTTCACCCTTCCATTCCTTATAGTCCCAAGATGGCTGCCACAATGCCATGTGTCACATGGAGAAGTGACAACTGAAAAAACCTAGCTTTCATACATGTATTCACATAGGTCTTTTTTAAGAGCAAGAAAGCCTATCTCTGATGTCCCTTGGGAGACTTTTTCTCATGGCTCAAAGGACATAATTTCACCACCAACTCCTAAACAAGTCACTGGAAAGGGGATATAATTTTCAGGATTGGTATAACATAATTAACATTTACCCTGTGGGGCTGGGAGGTTCTCTTTTTCTCCTAAGGCACTTGGGATGCTGATTCCTGAACAAAATCTAGGTTCTATAAGAAAGAAAAAGGGGTAAATTCCTACTTAGTAGGCAGCCAACTGTATCAATTACATTCTGTACTCAGCTAGAGTTAAGGATTAAGACATGTAGACATGTTTCTTGCCCTGATTGGGGGCCTACATCCTCTGAATGATGCAGAAAAAAATGTTGAGCCAAATTCTAATGAAAAGGATTCAGAAGTACTGGGGGCATGTTCCTTGAAAACACATTTTGTAAATTAAGAAAAAAATTGAGATAGCCTGTGATCAAAATGTAATACATTTATTTACTGAAAAATATCCAAAAATAAAATTCTATAGTAGAAAGAGTGGGCTTAGTGGAAATTTATTCATAAAATTTAATCAGACTACAAATTTATTCTATAAGTGTATATTGCATAAAAATGTATCTGATGGAGTCATAAGGTCCACTGGGTGAGCTGGGTCATTGCAAAATGTTCCTGGAAGAAGAAGGATCATATTAAGGTTTAAGAATCCTCACACATCTTGGGAACATGAGCATCACTTCCTCAGGTTGTCCTTGCTATAATATACATGCCATCGTTACCTAGGAACAGGCTTGGAGGACACAGCTGTGAGGTATGAGGGTCCCAAAGACAGCCTTTCCTGAGGGCTGGCTCTCTATCTGTATTTGAAAAACCAGATGGCCTCTACATCCTCTCTTTAGTTATAAGAGGCTCCAGAGGGAGGGACATTTATCCCCCTGCATCCAACTGGACCCTCCATAGTTTCCACCTGAGAAAAGGAGGTCCATTTCCTGAATCAATACCTTCTACAGATTCAGGATCCATCTCCCCTTCCTCTCTTTTCCATATGCCATATTTATGGCTTGACCTTATCTTAGATGTTCCCCTTATCAGTCCATCACTTGCTGAAGGTTGATAGCTCTTGGAAATCCCTCAAAGAAGAAATGCAAAGGTGTGCCAAGCAGGTTAAAAGTGTGCAGGAAGTGATATTTTTGGTCATGGGAAGATGAATATAGCTGGGTTTGGAGAGGTGGTTTCATGTGGGGTGAAATTAAGTTGGAAGTATACCTACATGTGGCTTCTGTCCCCTTTTATCACCGCCACACTATTTATCCTTAAATTCTATCAGTTAAAGCTACTGATTTGCATGACCAGGCTCCTTTAAAAACCAAAGCAAATCTAAAATTTAATAAAGCTTGTAGGTACCAAGCACAATGGTAGGCTTATTTTGCTGATTGACTTAATTTTTAGGTAGTGTGATGAGGCTTTGACATCAAAATAGCCTGCTTTACCTTGCACCACTCATTGCTGTGTAATGTTGGCCACCTCTTTAGGCCTCTGTTTCCCCATTTGTAAGATGCTGACAATATCAATATTTACCTCATTAGGGTTATTGTATGGAGGAAATGGTGTCAAGCATGTAAAAAGCCCAATAAATGTTAGCTATTAATTTTTAACTCTTATTGACTGAGATCTAACTTTTGGATGAGAAGACAATGGTGGAATGGTCAGGAGGGGGATCTAAGTCCTGGAAGCTTAGGGGGGTAGGTTTTAATAAGCTGGGGGAGACAGAATGTGCCATAAGTGCTGGGTACTGGGGCTTTGAGAGGAGGCAGCCAAGAGTTGGATGTGAAGGAGGGAACCAAAGACCAACCTCCACTTGCCTTGAAGTTCTTCCCAGGCCTTGGGAAGAAACGTCAGCCTCAGGCTGCCCTCTGTACCTTGTGACTGGGATGTGTCCCCAGCAGGAGCAAAGCCATCCATCAGTATCTCCTGTTAAGGCCCTGCTCCCTTACCCGGAGGCTATCTGCCAGGCAGCTGAGCTGGGCTATCTCCAAGGGGGCCTTCACCATGCTGCCTCCTGCTGGCTCAGTCCACCAGCTCAAGGTGCTGGAGTTCCTTCTCCATTAAGTAGATTAAGACTGGAATGACCCAGCCCAGAATAATGGACACACTAATTGGCAGTCATTAGAGGACCTCAGCATTGATAAATCTTCAGGCCCTGGGCAGTATCTGCTAAAATCCAGTCTTATCAACCACTTTGGGAGAGAAGGATCCAAGAGCCAGGCAAATACCTATCTAGATGCTGAGAGGGAGGGGCTGAGGCAGCTGGTCCTCAGAGGTGCCCGATGGGTAGAGGTGCTTGGGCAGAAGCATTGAAAGAAAGAGGAAGGCAGAGGAAGGGCTTTGCTTTTTAAATAGGAAAGGTAGTAGTAGTTAGCAATTCTTGAGGACCTCAGAGGCTGTGAGGGATGAGGCCTGAAGCACCAGATTGGGAGAGAGGTTATGTCAGAGCAAAGGAACGTAGCTTCAGTTTACATTGTGGCCACTGTTGGCACTGGACATGTCCTGGTCATTTCATCAGAGTCAAGCAGACTGTTGGTCCCTGGAAAATGGGTTTTGGAGAGACCAGGTGCTCTTTTTCTCAGATGTTCATCTCCAGACAACCCCAAGCACATGGGATGGCATCTGAGACCTCAGGAGAGGAGTGCTATGCAGAAGCTGAAGGAACTGTTCTCATTAGGACTCTGCGTGACATACAGGTACAGAGGACCTGTGAACACAGAGTGGGGAAGAGGGCTTATCTTTCATCAGGGCTTGGTCCTGGAGTAGTGGCGACTCTTGGGAACTCAGGTGGTTTGGCACTTGGAGTGTTGAGGGTTTGAGAGCTCTGGAACAGCACTCTGAGTCAGTTGCTGGTGCCCTCAGAGACAGCACCTTATGCATCTTTTAGCGGCAGTGGGGCAGCCAGAACAAGAGAGGAAAGACATGGCATATGTGGCTCGGTGAGCACAGGTGAGAACAGGGAGTCGTGAACGGGGATCCTGGACATCGTGGGATCAGACTTTCCAGGGACTGAGGTACCACATGAGAAAGGAAATCAGGCCAATAGCAGAGTTGCCTTTGCTAAGGGGGACTTCTTGTCTAGTGAGGACTAGAAAACTCAAGTTACAGAAGAAATATCTTGGCATTGAGGCACTCCTTAAATTGGCAAATATTTATTGAATACCTACTCCACAAAGGTACTATTAAGATAGTGAACAAGACAGGCAGTCTTTGTCTTCATGGAAATTACGGTGAGGGAAAGGATTATTTAGTTAGAAAGTGCCATGGATAAGAGAAGAGAATTCCAGCTGTGGATTTGGCCTTGAAAGGCCTTGAAGGATGGGTGGAAGCTGTACTTGTGGAAATGGAGAAGAGCTACAGAGGAAAGGTACAGAGTGGGAGCATTTTGCGAGTTTGGAAAATAGTCTTTATGTGGGGGTTGTGTGTGTATGCTCATTGCAAGTGCGTGTGTAGGGGATATCGGATAATAAGAGACAAATGGGGAAAGGTTGGGTGAGTGGGCTTTATGTTCCAAACTAGAGATTTAGGATTTTATTTAGTAGTTTATGGGCAGCTATTGGGGGATTTAGAGCAAGGAAAGTAACTTGATCAATCTTTTCCTGTCCCTGGTTGAGGTCACTTAGTAGCATTGGTGCTGGGCAGGGCTTCAGGCCATGATTGTTTCAATATGTTCTCTTCCTGGCTTTCTCACAGGAGCAGTCGTAATTTTATTTTTACCCACATCTATGTTTTGGGTGTGCGTCAGATTAGCAGCTCTATGCCTCCAGTTGGAAGAGAGCTTCTGTTCAAAGTGCTGCGTGGGTGGAGTTCTTCCGCCACTGTCCAAGGCCTACTGCCCCTCCTGGGTGTTGACCTTGACTGCAGAGGGTGTGTCCTTTGATTTAGTGTTGTTTGCTTCCCCTACTTTTTCAGCTCCTTCCCTGTGCTTCTGAATGACCCAGGGTTCCTGCAGGGAGGTTGAGCAAGGGGCAGCTTGTGGTTCCGGTGCTAGCTAGAGGCAGCAACTAATAAATGAATGGCCAGTTATCTCTGGAATGTAGGTCTTTGCTTCAGCCAGATTTACTTCCATTTTATCATAAATACAAGCAGCTTCATAAATTTAAATTGGTTTCCAGAAAGAGACCCTGGTTCCAGGAATATTTCTCAGTGTGGAAGATAGGATTGTCAACAAAGATGGGGATGCATTTTTAAAGATGAGATCTATTTGCCAGGACATGGCCTACAGAGAAACAAATTTGGTGGCTTAAAACCCTTCTGTATCCAAATAAAGGGTATGGAGCAGATTTAACTTTCAGTGACTGTGATGTTTAAAAATATCCTTAGGGATATGGCCTGGACACTTTATTCATGAGGGGAAGGCTGTGGCTCAGCTCTCATCCCTTTGTTGGACGGGTAACTTCTCTCTGGCCATGGTTAGAGACTGCATCTTTCTTTCATTCCAGCTGGTAGTCTCTCAGTAGCTTTTGATTAGTCATGCAAGGGCCAACAAAAATAGCATAGACAGACAACAGAAATCTAGTCTTCCTACTGGAAAAAGAATTCAGAGAGAAAATGGCCTGTTGATTATGGTTGTGTTGCAATTTAGTTTTTGGACGTTGGTTATGTACTTACTATGTGCCAGGAACTGTCCTAGGTGCTTATCTCAAACTTCACAACAGCACTATCCCTGTTTTACAGATGAGAAAACTGAGGCTCCTAGAAGTTATGTGACTTGCCCAAGTCTTTCAACATATAGTATGGATTCTAACCTAGGTTTTCTTATTCTAAACCTTGTGTTCTTTCCACTCTTCCATCTGGGAACTGTGATGAGAATACCCTAGATGCCTGAAGGAAGAATCAGATGTTGGACCGTTCAGTGACATCTTGGGGTCTCCTCTGGCCATGAAAGTATATTTGGCTATGGCCTTAGGCCTCTTCTTGCTTTGAAGCAGAGTCACTTCTGTCTCATTTGATGTCCAAGTTAACATCTGCTCATTGCCATGTGGACCCCTGGAGACCTTTATCTTCCAGCCCCCGGTCCCCTGATGAATTGGGGAAGTGACAGATGGAGGATCTAGTGGCAGATGGAAGATCATATTTCAGACATTGCAGGCTTCATCCTGACCTGCAACAGCTCAGAGGGAAAGGAGGGGTACTGGTCAGTGTGTGGACAAGTTGAGCTGCTGCCCTGAGTTGGGGATCCATACTGGGAATTTCTTTTATGAAAAAGAAAAACAGTGGTGTTTTTTCCTTAGGCATGTGGTGGGGAAAGAACCAGCAAAGTATTTGATTATTTAAATAACTAAAACATTAATTAAACATCAGGTCTGAGAAAGGCAGAATTGGTGTGATTTGAAAGGTACTAGGAACCTGCTGTCTGCCCAGAACCTCTCTTACCCTGGCATTGCCTTAGCACTCAGAACAGTTCATTCATTCTTTTGGGCTAATAAACCTCAGCTAATCCTTTAATGAGTGCAAAAATAATGCACCCTGCTGTTAATTTAAGATTCCTTGGCTCCGGAAGAAGTAGAGGAACATTAAGCTGTGTGTGGGGGTGTGTGAGGAGTAGGGTGGGTGGTGTCTAGAGTGAATGGAATGAGTCGGACATGGTGGGAGTGTTCTGTGACAGCTTCCTGGAGGAGAGAAATACTTAACATGGTGTGGTGGTAGAGGGCTGTTCTTTCAGGAGCCATGGATTGGGGCATTCACCAAGTTACCGAACATCAGTTTTTAGTTTCTCAGATAATGGAATTAGCTCTAATAGTACAAGGTACAAAGCTGTTATTAACTTCTAAGCTTTTATAATTGCTTTTTGGAAGCCCTTTCTGCTTTGGCATAGTAAATCTTTTTCACAGTGCCAGGGATTTAAAATTTTTAGAAATGACATTTAATTAATATAAAAGGTAAAATCTCTTTGGATTTCAACTTACCTTGGGATTTTACTCATTCTGCCCCCACCAGGGCCTTACTGCCTCCTCTCAGGTGTCATCCAGGGAGCCTCCCTGAGGGTGGCATGGAGAGAGGGAGAGAAGAGCACCTTCTTTGAGAGTGACTGCTGTACTTTCTGGACTAAAGAAACATTCCATGGGGTTGTAGGAGACTCTTCCTTCTGTGCCAGGAGCCAGATTTCAGGGAGGCTGAGTGGTGAGCTGTCCTGGGATCAGGACAGAGGGACCACAGATGGCAGACGGCTCTGGCTGCCACCTGATGGGGCCTTTCTTGGGGCTAAGGGGGCATAGACTACTCCCTGTGGAAGACACAGGGGAAGCTTTTCTTCAGATCTAGGGATGTTTTAGCAACAGAGTGGGGGTTATGCTGTCTCTGTGGGAGAGTTTCTTGAGGAGACTGTGAACACGTATATGTAAATATGAACAGTTTAAAGGTGCAGCACACACACACATACACAGAAAATCTCTGCCTCGGACATAGGTTCTGGATATTCCTAAGAGTTCTGTATATCTGTATATAGGAGTAAGAGAAACATTCATTTAGGCCACATGTAGACAAATTAGGAAGTGAGACCTAAATAGTCACAGAGCTCTAATAAAAGTAGACAAATTTCATTTCTCATATTTTTAAAACTATGTCTTATTTGAGCATTTACTATATACCATGTTTGTCCTAAATACTAGAAATGTATCTTTTCATGTGTCACAGCAACACTGGGAGGTGGTTAAAATTCTTTACAGTTTATATAAAACACCTCCATCATCTCATTTGATTCTCCCAACAGTATGTATTTGCCCATTAGATGGGTAGGAAAGGGGCAGAAGTGGTGTCTTTGGAATTGGAACTCAGAGCTCTTGACTGCAATTCCAGCCTCCTTTTTACCATACTGCAGTGCCCAGCACTTTTCTTTGCCCCCTGCCTTGTTTTACAAAGAGTTTCTTGGGATTTTGTGTCTGAGAGAGGTATCTGAGCAGGTGAGCTTTGAGGATGTTGTTTGAGGTTGAGAACAAGGTAAGGGGGAGCAGGGAATAGAGACCAACTGGCAGGCTGGTCCTGGGGGATGTGTCAGTGGCAGTGCAAGCATGGCTCCGGGTCCCCCGTCAGAGGGAGCTGAAAAGGAAAAACTTCCATTTTGGGGAAGAATGAGGCTATTCCCAACCTCTCCATATCTGTGGGGGGACTGATGATACAAACACCCACTGATGAATGGGCAGAAGTTTTCAGACACAAGAAGATATTAAAGTAAATATTTAATTGGAACAAATTATGCTGTGAATCATTAAGACAAACATAAATCTCATTAATAAGGTTTCTCTTATTTCTCTGAATCTCAATGAAATATTTATTGAGGAAAATGAAGTGAGCTCACTGCTTTGCATGACTAAATGTCATTGCTGACTTCCAAGAGCAGCTTCCTCAGGATCCATTGGGGTCATAAGGATGGGGAAGGAGGCAGGAATATGTAAAGGCTGACCTAACATGAGTAGGGGTCAGACTGCTCAGATCTGGAAAGATTGAAGCAAAGTCTAGCACTGTATCTGGGATAGAAACGGGAATTTAATTTGGGTTGGTTATCTGGTCATTTAATGTTGATTCTGAAGGTCCCAGGGTACTTTGTAATTTGGGGAATGGGGAGGATAGGCTTTAGGGTAAATGCCTTGAAGTTTTAGATGTTAAATCCTGAGACATCCTATGACTATGTCTAGAACTCTCTGATTTGGCGGTAAAAACCTCTTATTTGGATTAATGCCCTTGTGGGTGATTCGTGGATGTCCTGATGCCATTCCTGTTGGCTGACTGGGTGTGCTCTGCCGATGCTGAATCATGTACTCATTGGCAGTATAGGTGGTAGGATTAACAGCCACCTGTGGGATTGAGAGGGCATCGTCACCTCACCTGATCTCTCCTAGGCCAGTAAAGGATATTGGTCCATCTCTGCACAGAGATCATCTCCAGCCCCTGACTTGCTTAGCTGTCACATCCTGTAAGGGTGCTTACAGTGGAGCTGGCTATTCTAGGAGGTGGATTTCAAGAGACTGAGCCAAAAGATACCAATTATGGGTACCTGGGGCAACAAGGATACCCAAAGGCTCTTGTCTCCCGGGACTGGTTTTGGCTGCAGCTGTCCCCTGACAAGGTGGGTGGCCCTAACTCCTGGGTTCATGATCTTTTGCCAGGCAGATCTTGTGTGGGTCGCATGATGGATGTTCCCATGGGTGGTCGTCTGTCCAAAGTCAAGGCTTGCTGCTCCAATTTCATTCTGGTTTTCTTCATGGAATGCACAGGTGGCTTATGTCAGCCCTTCTGGATGAAAGATGACTTTATTCCCTCCTCACAAACACAGCGCTCTAGTCTGGGAGAAGGCTTAGCCAGAATGTTGGAGGATTGTAGGTGACTTAGGACTGACTATATTGTTTTCCTTGGCCTTAGGCTTCCCATTTTCTAAATCTAGGATATGATTAACAGGATTGGCATGGAAGGGGAGCCCCCACTGCTAGCAGAACTACTGAATTCAAATAGGTATGTGCTGAGAATGAGCCATGTCCCAGCACTGGGTTAGATGCTCTAGAAGACAGAAATGTTAACACAGAGATTCTTGTCTTTGAAGAAACTTATGAGCTAGGTGGGAAAATTTTATTTATATATAAATATGTGTGTTTAATTATATAAACATGTATCTTCATATAAATATATGCTCATTTATATATAATTTATAAATTATATATAACCTTTACATATTTATATATAAACATATATGTATATGTAAATATGTATACATATCATATGTATATGTATCACATAGGTAAGTATTCATTCACTGTTTATTTACTCAGCAGCTTCTCTTAGCAGACCAAGAAGAAATCAGCAATGCTTTTACCCTCAAGCTGCTTAAAAATACAAGTTCATAATTATAAAGTGAAGAGTAATAGGAGTTCCACGAAAATGCTCATTGTGAAGGGCTGTATTTAATGCAGGAATATAAGCATTTATTAATAGATCAGAGGATGGAGCTAGCAGATGGAGCTTTTGACTGTTTAGATTGTTCTACCTCCAGGGCACCTGGGTGGTTCTGTTGGTTGAGTGTCCGACTTTAGCTCAGGTTGTGATCTTGGGATTTGTGAGTTCAAGCCCTGAGTCGAGGTCTGTGCTGACAGTTCAGAGCTCAGAGCCTGGAGCCTGCTTTGAATTCTGTATCTCCCTCTCTCTCTGGCCCTCTCCTATTCACTCTCTTTCTCTTTTTATCTCAAAAATAGATAAACATTAAAACGTTTTTAAAAATTATTAGATTGTTCTACTACCGGAAACTAGCACAGTGTCTGGTATGTATAATCCTTAACATGTAAATGTTGAACAAATGAATGAATTTTGCCAGGCTGGACTGATCAGAGAAAGCCTTGTGGAAGAAGTCCAATTTGAGTGGGCCATTTAAAACATGATAGAATTTGAGAAGTACTGGGGAGGCATTCTAGATTTTTCAGGGGAAATCATTGCCGCCACCACAGCATTCTGATACTGATTTCTCTTTCATGTTTATAAAGTATTGTACAAATCACTCATGAGCACCCAGCCATTTCTTTTTTTCTTTTCTTTTCTTTTTTTTTTTTTTTACAAACAGTTTATTGTCACGTTGGTTTCCATATAACACCCAGTGCTCATCCCCACAAGTGCCTTCGTCCATGCCCATCTCCCCCATCCCCCCTCCACTCCCATCAGTCCTCAGTTTGTTCTCAGTATTTAAGAGTCTTTCATGGTTTGCCTCTCTCCCTCTCCCCCACTATTTCCCCCCTTCTTCTCCCCCTTGTCCTCCATTAAGTTGCACCCAGCCATTTCTTACCTTCTTTATCAGACCATTAGAAAAGGGTTGACTCTGGGGCCCATGAGCCTGATTGTATGATTAAGTGTAAGAAATAGTGATTTATTTTTACTTGCAACATTTTTATAGTTTGGAGATGCTTTGAAGCCGTGTTGAATGAGGCTGGGAATTGGAATTCTCCAAAAGGCCATTAATTATTGAATTTTCTTTGTTGTAACACAAAGGAGATGTTTATAGGTGTCAGCTGTTGAAGATGCAGAGTGAGTTGGTATCACTATAAGTGCTCCTAATCATAGGCAGAGCTGCTAGCAGACATTCAGGGAAAAAGGACACTATCAGCACACTACTGCAGAGGAGATGGGCAATTAGTGGCTTTAGATGTCACATAGCATCCTTCTCTCTTTGGTCTCCCAGGTGTTTTCTGTTGGGTGAGCAGAGATTTTAGTTATGACTCTAAAAACAAGTCCCCACGAGAGATTATGGTCTGGTAAGTTTGCCAAACGGTGAGGTGAGTGGTACCAGAGAGTTTGGTTGCAGTGGTTGTAATGGATGTTCTGCAGGTGGTGGTACTAAGGAGGAGAAGAAAAAATTACTGGTATCATGGGGATGACTTACCTTCTGGGAAGTGGGACTAGATGTCCCATTGTGGCCTATGCTGCTGGAGGCGGCTTGCCACCACTTTGCTGCTGCTATTGTGTCCTTGTGCAGGCTCTGGGGGGTGGATCTGCTATCCTGTCTCTTGTCTGGGAATGCATGAGGCCAGGCTGTAGGATTCTTCTCAGTGGGCATACATGGTAAAGCTGGGGAGTGGTCTTTAGTTGCCACTGTAGAGACAAGGAAAGTTTCCAGTGGCATTTAAGCCCAAATCTGAGTTGAGCCTGCAAATGGGCCACAACCCTATTTCAGATGCTGGAGTTTAAGAGACATGGATTTTGCACCACGGACAACAGAAACAGCTTCTTTACAGTGTATAAAAAGCTTTCACCTGTGTTATCTCATTTGAAATCTGCAATAGCCTTCTGAGATAGGTGGGACAATAATTATTATAATCCTTTTCCGGATGAGGAAACCAAAGCTCGAATAGGTAAAGAGATTTTGCCTCAGGTTGCCCTGCTAGCAAGAAGAAGCCAAGCTTTGAATTCAGTGCCTCTTGCTTCATTATGTTATTTCATGTTATCAGTTCCTAATCATGAGAATAGACACATATGCATGACACGCCTCAAAGATGCTAATATTGTGAAGAGGGAGGCACAAGGTTAGAGCCAGTGTAGTGAGTAAGCACAAATTCCAGCAGCATGTGACCTTGAGCTGTGATGCAAAGGAGAAGAAGCCATGACTGTGATGACAGAGGGTTGCATGCTGTCTTCCTGGCAGTGCTGATAGGCATTGGCATTCAGGCCCACTCTTCATTATTCCTGGGCATGCAAGGGAGGCTGGGGGGAGTCAAGGGCACTGAGGGTCTGAATAATTGAAATCAGAGGAAACACAAACATCTCTTTTTAAGTTACAGCATAATCCCCTTTTCCTAGAAATGCTTTCAACATACTGCTCACATATAGCAAAAGGCCTTGGAATGGATTTCTTCCACTCCTTGTCCTTGATTCCCCTGTGAGCAGAGAGATTCTTAGGAGGAGAGAAGAGATGCCAAGAATCTGGATGTCCCGCAATTAGGCCATAAACCCCTCTGTTTAATTAGGACCAGGCTGTGCTGATCAAGTATTTATACTTGAAGCAATGGTGGCTCCATGAGCTGGTGGCCCCATCTTGGTTTGGGCCCTGACTATGTAATATAGATGTGGAGAAAAAGGAGATAACCTACCAGCTTGTACCAAAAAACCTGCATCTACCAGTGCTCCTTGATGAGTCTTGTGTACCCTTTAGCAACATCTCTTCTGCCTTCATGGCTTGCTTTCATGTTCACTATAGAAACATTGAATAAAAGAGGGAATTTGTGGCTGAGAGTAAGACATACTGCCTTACTTTTGCCAGGCCTCAAATGATTATGGTCTCTCTTTTTAAATAAATCATAAGTGAAAATTTCTCCACTTGAAAAGACAGACATCAGAAGGATTTTTCAGCAAAGTGCCCTTATTTTTTTATTGAAATTTATTTTTAAAAATAATCCAGTATTACCCAAACTTTTTGCAGCCCCTGTTTATGCATTTTCTCTTACTCAACCATATCTGAGTTTCAAATATCTGAGCAATTACTTGAGCACCCTTTCCACTTCCCACCACTGTTCCATCTTAGGAGAAGTAGACAATGGAGGTTTGTCTGTGGTCTCAAGACAACACCTGGCCATTCCTCTCCTTTGTGGTGATTTACCTCCCTGCTTTAAACTGTAGATAGTGGACAGGAATGACATCCAGTCACAACTTCCCCTTTCTAATTTGAGGGCACCAAAGCCAGATTCTCCTAAGATTGATAACAGAAAGTTAAATGCTTGCAAGAATTTCTCATGATGTACCACAGAATGTAAAGGATATTCCCTTGCTATAACTTAGGGAAAGTTTCTCATGGAAATGGAATGGCCCAAGGCCTGTTGTACCATGCTCTCCAAGTGACAGTTTCATCAAGTCCATATGTTCACAGATGAAGGAAGTGTTGTCACATGGCAAATGGCCAAGAAAGCCCCTGACCCACTTCCACAGGATTGTCCAAGAGTGCCTGGCACATTTCACCCCGCAATTACTCCTATCAATTGTGAACAGATGGGCGCAATACACTTTAAGTCATAGTGAAGTGACTTGTATTTGGCCATTATCCAAGCAAAATGAAAGAAGGTGCTGTTGTCTATCTGGCTCAACTACAATATAGGATTCATAAAATAATGACCTCTGGTTCGATAATGACAAAGTCCGAGGCTGCCAGGATGGGTGCTTTTATGACAGCAACTCAGAGACCATCATTCACAAGTTTCAAATTGGTTACAGATTTGTGGGATAGACTTGCCTTGTTGTTGGCTTCCTTTAATTTCAGACTCTATGGCCTTTGCATATTGCATCAGCTTGTTAAATATCTGGTAAGATTTTTACATTTCAGTTTGATCTAGGTCAGGATTATCTGCCAATTTAGGATTATCTCACAATTTACTCTAGACAGATAGTTCTGAGAATAATATGCACGAACCCTAAAGTGTTCCTGACACAGTTATTCTGGGTGATTTTTCGAATCCTGTTCTCCTTAGTGAGGTTGTGGGGTCTTACACTCCAATATTCATTATAGTAACTAACTTGCCATTGCATGTCACCTTCTTCCTAATTTCATCTTCCAGGACATCTACTTTGCTTGACTCTCTTTACTTGTGGTCACAAGTTCTACACTAATATAATCTTAGTTATCGATGAGATCTTAGAGTCCATTGAGCCTCACTTCCACTTGAAGCAGAAATTGCCTCTGGACTCTCTAGTGATGATCCATATCTTCTGTGACAAGGTGTGCATGACTGCACAAGATGACTCATTTTATTATTGGATAGATCTAATTGTTAGTAAATTATTTTATGTAATTGAAACCTGACTTTGTCTAATTTAGGCATGTTGATCTTAGTTCAGCCCTCTAGAGTAATACAGAGCTATATAATTTCATTTTTACTTGAAGTCATTCAGGTAATTGAGGACAGCAGTTATTATTACCACACAGTCTATTTGGCAATGCTTATACTTTTTGATTGATCCTTGTGTCCTTAATTTTGTTTTCTTTCTCTTATGCTTCACTTATTACTCTTATTCCACATTATTTTGTGTCCCTAAAGAATTTATGCCTTTGGGTGAGGATGTGGAAAAAGGGGAACCCTCTTGCACTGTTGGTGGGAATGCAAACTGGTGCAGTCACTCTGGAGAACAGTATGGCAGTTCCTCAAAAAGTTAAAAATAGAACTCCCCTATGACCCAGCAATAGCACTGCTAGGAATTTACCCAAGGGATACAGGAGTGCTGATGCATAGGAGCACATGGACCCCAATGTTCATAGCAGCACTCTCAACAATAGCCAAAACATGGAAAGAGCCTAAGTGTCCGTCAACAGACGAATGGATCAAGAAGATGTGGTTTATCTATACAATGGAATACTACATGGCAATGAGAAAGAATGAAATCTGGCCATGTGTAGCAACATGGATGGACCTTGAGGGTGTTATGCTGAGCGAAATAAGTCAGGCAGAGAATGACAAATACCATATGTTTGCATGTATAGGAGGATTAGGAGGAACTTAACGGGGGACTGTGGAGGAGAAAAAGGGGGGAAATAGTGGGGGAGGGGGCGAGAGGCAAACCATGAAAGACTCTTGAATACTGAGAACAAACTGAGGACTGATGGGTGTGGGGGGGGAGGGGGAGTGATGTGCATGGAGGAGGGCACTTGTGGCGATGAGCACTGGGTGTTATATGGAAACCAACTTGACAATAAACTATTTGTAAAAAATAAAAATAAAAACAAAACAAAAAAATTTAAAAAAATAAATAAATTTTTTAAATAAAAAAAAAAAATAGAGCTACCCTATGAACCAGCAATTGCACTACTAGATATTTACCCAAAGGATAAAAAAATACTATTTCAAAGGGATACATGCACCCTGATGTTTATAACAGCATTATCTACAATAGCCTAATTATGGAAACAGTCCAAGTGTCCATCGACCGATGAATAAAGAAGATGTGGTATATATATACACAATGGAATATTAGTCATCAAAAGGATGAAATCTTGCCATTTGCAATGACATGGATGGAGCTAGAGAGTATTATGCTAAGTGAAATAAGTCAGAGAAAGACAAATACCATATGATTTCACTCATATGGGGAATTTAAGAAACAAAATAAACAAGCAAAGGGGAAGAAAAAGAGAGAGAGGCAACCTAAGAAACAGACTGATAACTATAGAGAACAAACTGATGGTTACCAGAGGGGAGGTGGGTGGGGGAATGGGTTAAATAGGTGATGGGGATTAAGGAGTGCGCTTGTTGTGATGAGCGGTTTGGAAGTATTGAGTCACTGTATTGTACCCCTGAAACTAATATTACACTGTATGTTAACTGAGATTTAGATGAAAACTTAAAAAAAGAATTTATGCCTTTGGTGTACACAGTGTTTTAAATTACTCAATTGTTTTCATCATTCATGTATTCTATTAATATTTAAGTATTTTTATGTATGTGCAGGTCTAGGAAGACAGCAATGACTAAGGCCAACTCCCTGCCCTCAAAAAGTGCTTATTGAAGTGTCTCATTCTGACTTTTCTCAAGTTGTTCATTATACCTGTAGTGAAAATGATCAGTGGAATACAATCAGTTGATGAAAAGAGAAAACCAGAAGACTGGAATGTTGACACATACATGCTTTCAACTAATGTTACAATTGTTTAACTGATGACTACTCCTTGCTCCTCTTTCTACTGCTTACTTTTTGTATGTTAAAAGATGTTTGTCTTGGGGCACCTTATGGGTTCAGTTGGTTAAGCATCTGAGTCTTGATTTCAGCTCAGGTCATGATCTCATGGTTGGTGAGTTTGAGCCCTGCATCAGGCTCTGTGCTGACAGTGTGGAGCCTGCTTGGGATTCTCGGTCTCCCCCTCTCTCTGCTCCTCCCCTGCTCACTCTCTCTCTCTTTCTCCCTCTGTCAAAATAAAGACAAACATTTGAGAAAATATATTTTTGAAAAAGGCATTTGTCTCTGAAAAAGATGTGTTTCTTACAAACGTTATTTAGTTATCAAACATTGATGAAGACAGAAGCCTGAGGTGAAATTAACTTTTGGACTGAGAATAGAAGCCTCAGCCCAATCATGTTTTACTTATTGGCCATTTAAAAGTGGTAGTTTTACTTTTGCTCCATCCAGAAGAAAGATATTCCTTATGAGTTGACAATATAAGGAAAACTAAGTGAAAATTTAAACCAAGTGACAAGATGTCAGTGGTCCCTCAGGATGGAATAAGACTATAGATTCCTGAGAAATATTGATTTGGGTCCCAAAAAGATACCTGGAGAAACAGTAAGCTTGACAGAAGGGAATATTATGATCCAAGAGCTATGTCTTCGTGTGGGTAGCCCTGGTATTGTGCCCCTACTCAGATGCTGTCTATGCCCTCTTCAGCTGGCCCTGAAGGGCTCTGGGGTCTAGAGTCACCTCATGGGTCTGACCTTCCAATGCCTGTTCCTTGTCCCTTCCCCCACTCCCCAATGCTAGCTGCCCTGTCAACATGGTTATACCTCTGCAGAGGGACAGAATCAGCTTTCCAATCCAGAAAAGCCATGAAGGCATTCTTGGTCACTTGCACTTGACATCTAGAGAGTCAAGTCAGAAACTATGAATTGATAAATTGAGGGCCATAGGATGCTGATGAGCAAAATTGTGCACAATCTCATCTGTCTGCTTATGTGAGAGTGTTTCTAGTCCCTAAAGTTCTCAGTTACTGTGCTCAGGCAGCTTTTGTTTGAATGAGAGAGTCAAGCCATACTCAGGAGCAGTAGCTGAATCATGTCCCAGCATCATAGTGGTGTGGAAAGCCACTTAGATAGGTTTGCCTGATCTGTTTATAGACCACCATGTTTCTTCCTACTCATGTCCTTTGTTCAAAGGTCAAACACTCTACACTGTTCCACTCTTCTGCCTTAAGTCTTACCTGCTCCAAGGACCAGCTAGCTGAAAACTCATCCACTCTGCCTGCACATGCCAGTCCATAGAGACTCCTTATATTTAGTGATCATCATATTTATGTTAAGTTTGGGATATTCTGTAATGTTGGGGAATATGTCTTGTCTTGGCCACTACACTTGGTGGTAAATTATGGAATGGGTATCATGTTCTGCTTCAATCACTTGGGTAATGGCATCAAAAAGTAGCTGGAGAGAAGGAGAGTGGTGGTCAGCCAAGGTCAGGAGAGGAAGGGATGTGGTGGAGCTTGACCTAGTCCCAAGAAGAAACTAGACATTGCAAGCATCACCTTCAATCACCCATTTACTCTATCACCATGACCCTATGGGCAGGACTATTTCCCTTTTCATTTTCATTTCCTTAAGACTTGCTTTCCCCTGCAGGGTCAAGGCCATTATTGATGTTTGTTTTAACCTCATTTATCTGTGAAAGAGATTGGCTGCATAAAGTGAGAGGAAGGAGGCAGGTGACACCATTCCATGTGATTTACTCTAGGGCTCTGCCCCATCAAAGGAAGCCTTGTTGGTTTTCTTTGTGACTTCCAGAATGTCTAGCTCAGTGACATAAAATATGTGCCTTATAAGTATGTGTTGATTGTTTGAGTAACATTTGCCAAGCTACATAAAACAAATGAAATGAGTAATAACTCATTTATTCATGGGGCAACCTTCACCATTCAGAAGATAGAAATAGCCTTATAGCAGCAAAGAAACTCCTGCACATTGAGACCAGCACTTACTGACTTATGATTGTGTGTAAATTAAAGTTCCTGATGGAGCCATCTTCAATATTTCCTAGAACAGAGATTAAAGGGAGGTGCTGTGGCTTGCTGGTATGTTAGTGATATCTACTCAGGAAGGAGGAGACAGTGAAATTCCTGGATATTTAATATGGGGGCATACATCTCTCTGCACATCTCAGTATGGTCTGGCAAGGGTTAGGTGGTTTGCTCTGTTCAAGAAGTAAACTTGTTAGAAATTTTTAAAAAAGCTGCTTGAACAATAAAGTCAGGAAATCTACCTGGATTACCTGGTTCCCCAGTGAGATTTTAAAGAAAAGTCTTTACTAATAATACCAAGTGTTGGTGAGGATGTGGAGCTCCAGGAACTCTCTTTGCTGGTGGAGTGTATATTGGTGCAGTAATGTTGAAAAACTTTAGGTGGTATCTATTATATATATCCCCATGTCCCTACAATTCTACTCCTGGATGTACTCAACAGGTATGAGGGTTTATCTTCATTATAATATGTACCAAGACTTTCATTATTAGCTTTATTCATGACAGCTCCAAACTGGAAACAACCATAATGTTTCTATACACAGTAGAATGGCTAAATACATTGTTGTGTATTGATGCAGCAGAATGTTATACCAACCAGAAAGAGCATACCATTAGCATTCTAACAGCATGGAGGAATCTTACAAACAGAATGTTGAGCAAACAAACCAGATATAAACGTATACATACTATCCTCATTTATATGAAGTTCAAGAACAAGCAAACCTGTTGTGTGGGGTAGAGGTCAGATAAAGATTGTTCTTGATTGGAACGGGGAGCGAGGGAACATTTGGGCAGTTGTAAATGCTCTAAATTACCGTCTGGATGGTGGTGACATCAGTGCATACATATGCAAAGATTTACCCAGCTCTTCTCTTAAGATTTGTACACTTTATGGTGTTCAAGTTTTATTTTAATGAAGGAAAATAAAGAATAAGGAGGTATTACTACCATGTGGCATGGAGTAGTTTGCCCCAGACCCCTGTATCTTTATTTGTTGAGAGGTTATCAATGTGCTTATGGCTCTTGCCTCTGAAACTTGTGATGAATTTTAGCTTCTTACTCCTGTTCTCAACTTGCTCTGGAAAGAGCTCAGGTCTGGGGTCAGGAGGCCTCTGCTATAGTCTCTCTACCCCTCCTGCCAGCTGTTTACTTATGGGTAGGTTCACCAGGGAAGTCTATGAAAGAGGTATCTCAATCCCTCCTTCATCTGTAACCCACAGGGTTTGGTGAAATCATGTTACGTACAACATGTCAAAGAGTTTTAGGAAAAAAATCAAAAGGGTCACCCAAATACCAAGATGATTGCTGTACTTGAACTTGATGAAGTTGATAGCAGCTATTGACTTGAATCTTATGAAATGTTGCCATTAGAGACCATGCTGTGACCTCAAACAATTGGGCAGTGATTTATGAATCATTTTGGTACTCAGCCTAAGGCAGTCAGGTTGCACATGAGGGTGACTTGTGTGTAGGGAAATGCGGTGATTACAGAAGCAGCCAGTGTCAAGAGGCCTGAGGGCCCAGGTGACACACTGGTCGGCATCAGGGGTTCAGGATGATATTCCTTTCAAAGCAAAGCCTTTGGACCAGTGTGGCTAGGTGAACAGTGCTCTGCTCACACAATCCAGTCTAGTTCTGGCTGTTCTACCAAGTGGCTGTGTGATATGAGGCAGTCACGTCACTTCCCTGGGCCTTAGTTTTCTTATATGAAAAATGGGGCACCAGATGTCTTAGGTACTTCTCAGCTTTAACTTCCTGTGTGTCTTTCTCATACAGCTAATTCTCAGTTATTTCTGTACATGTATTATGTGGTCAATTTAAAATCCTGAACTGGCTTTTTCTTTTCATGTGTCTGTTTTCTGTCATTCCTAGTTTTTGTGTTCAGGAAAGGCAGATTCATTTTTGAACAAATAGATCTTTCATAACTCTCCTGGGAACAATCATGTTGTCTCCTACCAGTAATGTCCGTCTTTCTGGATTATCGATTATCCATCATTTTGATTACCCAGTATTTCTCTCTACCATTAGTGCAGATGACTAAGTGCTGCTGAATGACACAACTATATCCCTGTGCCTCCTGCTTCCCTCTGCTTTATTGGATCCCTAGCTTGGCATGCCTTGATGAGCAAAGCTGAGCATTGGTAATGTTCTGGTTTTGGCCACATTTTCCTAAGGATTGTGAGGGCAGCTCTGTCACTGCTTCCAGGGACCGGGGTCTGGCACCTGAGCCAGTAACGGTACTTGTGGGAGGAGGACAAAGCCAGGGAGGAGAGAACTGCCAGCACTGGGGAGGTGAGCACTGAGGTGTAGCACGACACGCTTATGGGCTTCTTTCCCAGCCTGAGCTTTTCAAGGCTGAATGAAAATGCAGAGCCAAGGAGAAAATATCTCATTCTCCCCAGGCCAGCCTGGGCAGAGGTCTTATTTTGCACGTGGCAGGACCTGGGGAAGGAAGAGGAGGGGCGATGGGGCAAGGAGAGGGTGACTTGGCAGTGTCTGGGAAGGAATCAGGCCCTAGTATTATTGCTCAGGGAACTGGAGAAAAGCTGTGTGGCACCTTTATTTTTCCATTTCCTTCATGACCATTTCTACAGGGATTTTTCTTCCTGTCTCATGTTCCAGATTCTTCTGTGGGGGTTCTGTGGGTCAGGGGCAGGAAAGTAGGCCAGGCCTTGGCCTCTGAAGATACTCTTTTTTCCCTGCCAGCCCCTGCCTCTTTAGAGAATAGTCCTGATTCCGGCTTTAGGGGTGTCTAAGCCCTTCCCTCTGAAGTTTTGTGCCTTCTTTTCTCTGTATTGCCTCTGCCACTCCCTAATTTGGTGTGGAAGTTTGCTTTCTGAAGCCCCTGCTAGATGACGGCATACTGACCACTTCAGTGCCCACTCCCAGCTGAAGTGGTACTCCCTTCAAAGCAAGCCCCCCAATGGGGACTAAGGCCAGTGATTCCACCTATGACCAGACCCTGTGGGTTCTGCACCCTGGGAACTGTTTTTGCGATGTGGTGGTGCAGATTCCTTTCTTTCTTTTTTTTTTTTTCCTAAATTATCTATTATAGTGACAAAACCTTGTTTTTGAACAAGGTTAATTTAATTTTTGGAAACAGCCTAACTTCATTTGGGGAAATCTAGGGGAATAGGTAACCAAATCTGGGCAGGCTGAATGATAGTGGTTTTAGTATTAAAAAAACTAAAAAAAGCAAGTTTTCCCTATGAGGTAATGACACAATTTGCTTATTGTTTATAAAAGGACAGTGAAGGTTGTTTTCAAGAAGAGACCAAAAATGTTTTCAGCATCTACTGGGATAAGCATAGAGCCCAAAGGGGCAGCCACAAGGAAGTCACCAAGTTCAGTTTGGGAGGGTCAGGAGGTTGCTTGTGGGTCTGCAGCATCATACGAGGCCCAGGGCACTCTCTGTGACTGCAGAGACACTCCTGTGCCTTGAGGGGAGGGCAGGAGGACTAGTTCAGGGCTTTTGCCAAGTCCCCTATAAATCCGAATTCACATGTTGCTGGGGAGGGAGACTGAATGAGAGGATCTGCGTCAGAGAGGACCACCTGATGTGGACAGAGTTCACCCCAAGCCAGTGGACCTGCATAGAACTACAGGCAAAAAAAAGCTTGAGAGAAGTGGGAATAGGACAATGTGTTCCTTATGTAATTCAAACGGCCTTTGTCAAGTTGTCTTGAAGAGCTGTTCTTTGAAAGAGTTGGGGATGTTAGAACCAGGGTCTGGGCTATGACCAGACAGTTTGGTTCCCAAGGACTCATGCTGTTTTTCAGAACAGTGACCAAAGACATGGGGCAAGCTGAGGTGGCTGCTGGAGAGAACTCTCCCCCAAAGCTATGAACAACCAGGTTTTTCTTTCATGGGTGGGGTCCTCAATGATGAACTGATGTTGGGGACATTCTAATTACATCCATCCAGTTGCTGAGCTCAGCATCAGCAAGGGGCCTAGTCTGGAGTAGGGGGGAGAGCTGATGCAGACGGATCATCTCCCCTATACCAGGCATTTATATATCTGCATCATCTCAGGTAAGATGGACATTATGATCCCCATTTTACAGATGAGGAAACAGAGGTACATACAGTGAAGCTGCTTCCTATGATATCCTCACTGCCTTCTACCTTCTCATTGCACACTTGTTCAATCTTTGTGTTCTGCACGTTACATTATGATTATTTTCTCACTCCTAGTGATTCTAATGAGATTGGTCTAGGATGGGGCCAGGCTTTGGTATTATTTTAAAAGCTCCCCAGGTGATTTTCATGTGCAGCCAGGGATGAGAACTGCTGATCTAGATTGTAGGTTTTCATTTTTGTGTATCCCCAGAGTCTAGATCAAATTTCAGTGTGTATCAGAATGAGTTGGAGAGTTTGTGAAAACACAAGTTGCTGGCCCTATTCTCAGAGTTTCTGATTCAGCAGGTCTGAGGTTGACCCAACAGTGTGCATTTCTAACAAGTTTCCAGATACTGCTGCTGCTGGTGGTGGTGATCTGAGGACTATACTGTAAGAGTCCCTGATCCCTTGGAACGAGTATATGCAGTTAGTGGATGCTGTTTGAATTGGGCACATGAACAAGTTGTCCAAGGATTTGAATAACCCTGGCTTGATTGGTAGTGAAGCCTGCCCTCTTACTATGATTTTAGGCCTACGGTCAGGGAGCCTGGGAAGACAAATGGGATGGCCCTGATGTCTACTCAACCTCTGAGAGGAGGGTAGAATGCACCAGTCTTTAGAGTCTCCTCACAGGGAGAGACAATACCAGTTTCTTGCCAGGAAGCCTAGTGGATGTTGCATGTTCAGAAATTCTGAGTAGAGGTTCAAGGCAACTAAGAGGTCCTAGAGTCCTAACCCAGGCCATAGATTTCTGGTGCAAGGTGTGACCTGACAAAAGATGGTCATGGATATACACATCCCAGAGTTGTTTGTTATAAAGTGTTTGTTGAATCTGCTTTAACAAATTCCACCTTGTTTTTGCCACACAGGAAATTCAGAAGATGGTTTAGTGATGTCAGAGGTTGAGGAATGGGGTCCTGAGCCATCCTGAGTAGGAGAAAGAATTGTTGGGGGTGGAGCTGCTGTGACAGTCTGGGTAACTAGAACTGGAAAGGATGTTTCAGGCCAGAGCAGGAATAGGGTGTTTTGTAGAGGGGGAGGAGAGGTATGTCTGCAAATGCAGCAGAAGATACGGGGAGTTCCTTCCTCCTTCGGGAGGGATGTCTTGGACACCTGGAGACTCACATTACCAGGTTCTGTTGAACAGTGAATGCTTTTTAAAAATATGTCCTAAAACAAATCTTCACTTAAGTGCTTGCTATGTACACAACATTGTTCTAAATGCTGCATGCGGCCTCCAAAAAATAAATAATAGAATGCGGAGTATGATGTGTCACATAATTGGTGCAGATAAGTCTTCAAGAATTGAGGGAGGAGTCCTTTGTGCTGTGTGGCTGCAGAAGCTTTGGGAAGGCTGAGTCCACTGGTCCTGAGGGCTGAGTGAGTGTGAGATGGACAGTGATAATGCACAGAGTGATGTTGGGGTGTGGCTCCTAATGTATGAGTAGCTTAGATTAGGTATAATGAATGTTTGTGGGGAGCGATGATGAGGATGTGGATGGCAAGGGGAAATGAATGTAAGATCCTTGTTCTAGTTTGTTGTTCTATCTTGCCTTCAAAGCATGAGAACTGGGACCGTTGGTGACCCTCCTGGGATCCCCTATCTTTGGCAGTAGGGCTGCTGGTATGGACTACTTCTTAGACGATTTTCTCCAAGGAGTCCTCACACACAAAATTTCATCTTTTTTGGTTTGTTTTCCAGAAATATTGGAGGTTGGAGGGAGGAGAGGAAAGCTCCCCTCCACTACTTTGTACAGTTGGGAGGACTGGGATCTAGGGAAGAGAATGGGCAAAAAATGATGCTCTGGGTGTAGGTGGGATGCAGGGGGTGGATGAGATGGACATGTGAATGGAATGCTGTTTGCTTAGGGCAGGGGTGAAGGACACAGTCTTCCTGGAACAGCACTGGGACATGGATGCTAGATTCTAGCATTGTTTCTTGTGTAATTTGTGTTTTTATGGGTCTGGAAGGAAGTATAGAAAATAAGAGAGGTCAGAGTGGCAGTGACATGGGGACCATGAGGCCGGCCATGGCTGCAAACCTGAGCCAGAACAGACTTGTGATGCAAGAGGCCTATATGTGAGTGGTCACCAAGAAGTTCCTGACTGACTGGGCTCTCTTTACCTATGAGGGTAACAGCAGTGACATCCATGTCACTGGCACTAGTGAGAGGGGCCTGGAGGAGATGGTGGAGTTGTTCAACAGTGGGAAGGTGATGTATGCCTTCTGCAAGGTGAAGAACCCCAACTCTGACTTGCCCAAGTTTGTCCTTATCAACTGAACAGGTGAGGGTGTGAACGATGTGCAGAAGGGAGCATGTGCCGCCATGTCAGCACTGTGGCCAGCTTTCTGAAGGGGGCCCATGTGACAGTCAATGTGAAGGCTAAGGAGGATGTGGAGCCTGAGTGCATAATGCAGAAGGTAGCCAGGACCTCAGGTGCCAACTATGCCTTCCACAGGGAGAGTGGCCATTTCTGGGACATGGGTCCCCAGGTCCCAGTGGGCTCTGTGTACTAGAAGTCCAGTGCCATATCTGAGATCTGAGCTGGCAAAGATAGCTTCTGGGCCAAAGCAGAGGAGGAGGAGGACTCACAGGTTGGAGGAGAAGTGGTGGGAAGAGAAGTGGCAGCCACTGGAGCAGGAGCACCAGGAGCAGGGACTGTATGAGGCCTCCTTCCAGGAGCAGTGCTATCAGGAGGAACAGGGCAGTGAGGCTGGACCCCAGGGGAAGTGTGAGCAACAGGAAATAGTTTCAAGGAACAGAGAGGAACAGGAGCCTGTCTGTAAGCAGCCAGCACATGCATGGGGGATTTTCAAGCAGAAGGAAGAGACCATGTCCACCACATCTATCTCCAGCCCCAACCAGGCAAACTGAGGAGTCCCTTCCTGCAGAAGTGGCTCACCCAACCAGAAACCTACGTCAGCAAAGAGCTGACCCATGCCTCATCAAGGCCCAGGGAAGATCTCCATGAGGAGCCAGCACCTAGCACTCTGCTGTGTCTGGTGCAGACAGAAGAGGAGGCCATGTATGAGGAGCCCCCAAAGCAGGAGACTTTCTATGAAGAGGTCAGTGCTGCAGCACTAAGATGCTGGCTCTGAGCATGTGGACCATGGGGCTGAATGGGAAAAGGCTCTGTGCTCAGACCCTATATGACTACCAGGTAGCCAAGGACACTAAGATCTCCTTCAACCCCAAGAACCCCATCATGGGCATTGAGGTGATCAATGATGGCTGGTAGCATGGCTCTGGGCCATATAGCCACTTTGGAATGTTTCCTGCCAACTCTGTGGAGCTCATTGAGTGAGGACCCTCCACTGCTGGCTGTACCACAGCCATCCTTCCCTTCCCCACCCAGATGTGCTTTACTTGTTGCTAGGAGAGGTGGTGGTCATGGTGTGAGAGCCATGGGCACTCCTCCAGGAGTGGAGGAGCCTTGTCTTCCCAAAGACCAGCCCTTGGGCTTTTTCAGGCTCAGTGGCTCAGCCTCTGTTTTTCTAAATGCAGCAATACCCTGGTGATTCCCAAGCATGCTCTGGCAGCTCCCAGTCCCTCCCAACCAGCCTGGTCTTTGACCCCAACAGAACACATTGAACCAAGACATGCCCATGACCACCTTCGGTGACCTCTGCCTGAGGAGAATGGTGCTGCCAAGCTGGGAAGTCTGAGCAGGAGCTTTACCTTTTCTTTCTTTTCCTCTTGGCTCTACAGTATGTTGGCTATTGCTGTTAGTGACCCCTGGGAAACGTGAACTTAGCAGAGTTTATAGCTGAAGTCGTGAAAGTTTGGGCAATAGTAGATCATCTTTCTGGATTGCTTTGTGCTCCAGGTCATCTTTCCCTCTGCCTGGGCTGTGGACTGTGAGCACTGGGGACAGGGATGACCAAGCCTCCACCTGAGTATATGAAAGAAACTATGAAAACATCAGCAAGTATTCTTTCATGTGGTGAGCCCTCTTCTGCTGGCCCTAGTGTGTGCTCTCAACTGATTCTGGTTCAGGAAAAGTAACCAGAGTGCCCATGCCTGCTGTTTCCCTACTTCTGTCCCAGCCCACCCGTGTCTGCTTTCAGGGTAAGAATTGTCCCACACAGGCCCAAGTTGTGATCCACCCTGCTATGGCCCGAAGGCCCATGTGTGGAAAGAAACTCCTTTCCTGTGTGTCTGTGGTGTGTGCACCCTCAGACTTTGGGCCAACCATTAGCCACCTGAAAGAGGCATAAACATTAAGATGTAGGGGGGAAAAAGAAGAAAAAAGAAGAGAAGAGAGGTCAGAGCAGCCCTAGGCAGAGCATAAGTTTCCAACATCTCTTAGTAGCCCCAGCAGGCTGGCATCTCAGGGTTCGCAGGGCCTGTCCTGGGTGCTGTGTCCTGGTACTGTGGCTTCAGGAGTGCTCTCCCCCTACCAAAGCTCATGCTGTTTCCACCCTTCCAGCCTTCTCTGGGCCTCCATGCCCACCTCTGGGCCCAGTGAGAGCTGAGCATTTAATTACAACTGCAACGTCCTCTCTCCCTGTTGGATTGTCCATTAGACAGTGACTTAACTGGTCTGAAGGAACTCCCTTGTTCCACTCCCCCTGTTAAAACCAGTCATGGCTCCCATAACTGTGAAGTCTGCCAGATCTGACTAAAGGAGGAGGGGGAGGTGTCTGTGCTCTACTCCACCAGAGGTATCACCCATGAGTATTTATACCAGAGAGGAGTGTTCTGTTGCCTTGGCAACATTCTTGCATGGGTTCTGGTGCTCAGAATATCACAAATCTCAATGTTTCACACTCAATGGGCAGAGATGGAAGAGCAGATGAAAGGGTGAATCTCAATGATCAGGACCAGGCCCAAAGATACAAAGGGTGACTAAGACAGCATATATCAGAAACTGCTGAGGTCACAGAGATATCCACCAGTTCCTCCCTGTCTGCCCTTTCTCCTTCCACCTTTTCCCCTGTAGTTACATCTCTCCCTTCAGTGATGCTCCTGGGGTCTCTTAGTTCTCTCTATGTATCATTCAATCACCAGCATGAATAGAGGGTGCCCGCATGGGCAGAGTGTCCTGCTGAGTGCTGAAGGGAAGTGGTGGGTACAGAGGGAGGAAGAGTCAAGATCCGATATGTGGCTCTTCATCATTGCTTTGGTCCATAGAGAGCTCCCCATTTGTTGGGGGAGAGCATGGCATTGCTGCCGTGGCACTTATGCTGGAAGGAAAGGGAAGACCGTGGGGTGATGGGGCCCAAGTTTAGGAGTGTGGTCTTTTCTGATGTTGTCCATCTATGTTTGTATCGTAGTACATATAATGAGATGTGGGATGGCAGAAAGCGTTCATTGCAGAGATATTTGGTGCATCTTAGGCAAGGGCAGGGTCAGGGATGGTGCTAGAGGGCCCGCAGTAGGATGGTCTGGGGAAGCTGGCCCTGATGAGGAGAGTCCCTGTGTGTCAGAGAAGCTCTCTCCTCCCGGACTCCATCCATGGGACCTTTTCCTGTGGTGATGCAGTCCTCTGTGAGAATGTTTCCTTGGATACAGGAGACCAGAGTAGTGAGGAGGCAAAGATCCCTGAGGTTGATAGCGCCCCAGTCAGGTTGTTCTTTGGAGAAAATATGCTAAATAGGTGTTTGTATGTCTAAGTCCAAGTATTGATGTTAAGTAAGTGGAGCTTCCTCAGAAACACAACCAAGAGCTGTACCTTCTGTGGCTTTCTATGATGGGATTCTCCTGACCCATATTTTTGCCATCATTTTAAATGCATTAACTGTCTCAATTATGTCTATAATTTATTAGGTACTAGCCATGTGCTAGGCTTTGTATGATAGAGGCTCTTTGGAACCACCCTTTCCCGCTTTGCTGAGAACTGCTGGGCTGTGGCCCTTCTGCCTTGTTAGGAACAAGGGGGTGAGTGCAGAGAGGAGCAAGGCAGAGCCTGGGTCTCAGTGAGAAGGAAAGTGAGAGTGGTTACACCAAGGTGCCTGGGATTCCCTCACACAGGGGTTTCAAGGAAGGTGTGGGCATTGGCCTTTAATCTGCTGAGGAGGTAGGTAGAACCCTGGGGTTTGGATGTTAGGAGATCATGGGTCATCTTTGAAGGAACAGTTTCAGAAGAGTAGTGGGAGCAAGGAAAGCATACCTGAGAATTTCTGCATTATCTGGGAGGCTTCCTGGCTCCATCCTCATTCTCTCCTGGTGTACCATGATCCCTTTTATTTTGGTTCTGTGGGCAGTGGAGATGGCTTTTCGATGGTGCTTTGCTGCCCTTCTGCTACTGGGGATTGCAGAGAGGTACTCTCTTGCTGACTCTCATACCCTCAGGATCCCACATTGTTACCTGGTACTTCCTGTCAGCAGGTTAGCTCTTTTATGACCTCTCTCATTCAGTGATCAAGGTAGATCCTGGTGAATCTGTGAACTTACTCTTTTAGGTCCCTTTGCCCTCTGGTTTCTAACTCATTTCAGCCTCCCCAAATAGGATCACTGATCCAGCTCCAAAATGACCCCTTCCTCCTCTCCAAAGCATCAAAATTCTTGCTCTCTCAGGCAGCTAATAAATTAATGTACATTTTGTAACTTATGATTGACTGGTAATAGCTCAATGGGCTTTCCTCATGGGAGGATTTGATATTTAAAAGAAGAATGTTAAACTAAAGAAGTAGATCTCTAATGGTGGAATTTCAATTGCCATTGACAATCAGGTGGAGTTGATATTTTGAGAACCCTGGGCTGTATTTACGGAAGACCAGTTATATCCCCTCCTCCTCTGTTCTGTGTCTGTCAGATTTTATCATGAGGATGGAATTCAGTGCATGGTGCCCAAAACCCAGCTCCAGGGGAAACATAATCAACATTGGGCAGGCAGAAGGTTGACATTTTTTGTGCTATCTCAGAGTGTATAACTAACTAGGCCTTCTGAGTAGTATTAATAGAAAAACTACATCAATGACAACTGAACGGGAATGGAAAGGCCTGCTCTCAGGTGGAAGTGAAGGGAACTAACATTTAACAGATGCCCTCTGTATGCCCTACATTATGCCAGGTACCTGACACTGAGACACTTGTCTTACTTACTTTTCAGACAGGGTGGACAACCAGCTCATGTACATTCAGATGGAGCATCTGTCATTCGTCCCCAGATCGTTCTAACTCCAGAGCCTTATCCCGTGTCTTCATACAAAAATGCTGGACAAGGTCCCCTGTGATTTTCTGTCCCCAGAAAGGCTGTGATCCCTACTAGAGCACAGAAAGAAGTCCTGCTTGAGGAGGGAAGTATACTAGATTCTTCTGGGCTTGACCCTGTTTGAGGGCCTCTCTTGCTCTATTGATGGGAGTAATTAAATGTTGGCTCAGGGGTTCTGTTTGCATTCTCTTCTCTTATCAGGACATACAGTTCCTAACTCACTGAGCAACTGACTTGCCTTCCCTGGGGGTTTAAGAAGCAGCCGAGGCCTGTCTCACCCTGGGTGAAGAGTGACCCCTCTTGTACGTCCCCCAGCTTCAGGTTTCCTTTTCCTGAGTTGAAAAAGTTCCATGACTTTTTCACTTGAATATTTTAGAGAAACCTTAGGTAGAACGTCTAATATGAAACTGACCAACCTGATCATCACCCTTCCCCCCCAAATTTTATCTTTTGCTAGGATTCTCTAGTTCTGAATATGGTACTCTCATTCTCTTGGTTTGAAGCTAGATTACTTTTGATTCCCTCTTCTCCTGTTCTCCAGTCATAAGGACTTCTCTTTTCATCCTTAAAATAATTGGGAGACTGCTATGTTCATCCTTAAAATTATTGGGAGACTAATCCTTGCTTGCCATTCTCAATGCCAACCCATAGTTAGGACCCTTCATTCCCTCATCCCAGACCCTATTGGCTCACCCAACCCAACTGGTCTATAGTGTTACCCACTAGCTCTTTCTTGTAAGTGAAGTCGTCTTCCACAAAGCATGTTTCCTGCCTTTTCTCCTATGGATGAGATTTTTCCTCGCCAAATGCCCTCACCTGTCTCCTTTCTCCCCTCCCCTCCTTCCCCTGGATCCTTTAAGTCCTGCCTTTAGTCCTCTTCCTACACAGAATCTCCTGTGCCCACCAAAATCAGAAACAACACTTCCTGCATTTAAATTGTGTTATGATTTATTTTTGTATGCCTTCTTTGACAATTTTTGTAACATTTCACTAATTGTTAATTTTCACATTTTATCACCCTAGTTGCAAATTAATTCAGGGCAAGGGCTGTTTAATATACCATTTTCTTTTCCATAACGTTTAGTGCAATGCAGGGTGTTGGCTAGGGACTGCTGGGTTCTCATTCTTTATGCTCACTGCACCCTCCCCGTACTCACAGCCCTATTCTTATCCCCAGGAAACTTCCCTTATTAACCCTAGCAATTTTTCAGTCTATCAGTGTCTTTGCCCTTGTTGCATCCTTCAGTCCTTCTCATACCAAATTCTGATCCAAGTCTTACCATCTTAGAGGAACAGTATGATCTAGTGCAAAGTGCACAGACCGTGGGACCAGGTTGGTCTGGGTTTGAATCTTGTATCTACTATTTACTAGCTGTGTGACTATAAGTTACTTAACCTCCTTGAGGCTAGGCTTCTTCAACTCTGAAAATGGGGGAACTATTTTTTTGGGGGGGGAGGGAGAGAGAGAGCACAAGTGAGCAAGTGACTCATGGGGGAGGGTTAGAGGGCTAGGGAGAGAGAGGATCTTAAGCAGCCTCAGGCAGTTCTAAGCCCAACTCGGGGCTTGATCTCAGGACCTTGAAATCAAGACCTGAGCTGAAATCAAGAGTCAGGCACTTAAGGGACTGAGCCACCCATGTTCCCTGGGGAAACTATTCTTTATCCTCAGGTAGAGGTACACCATAGACCTTCAAAAAAGATTAGACTCCCTCCGCCACTACATTCTCAATTTCTCCCTCTTCCATGCAGCCCTTCCTGAGTATTCTGTTTGATTAATTCTGCTGTCTCTGCAGTCCCGTAGCCTTTATAGTGTCAGGGACTCAGGCATGTAAGAACTGCTCATTTCAGAGATCCAGAGACTCAGGCCCAAAAGCTTCGCCACAGGTTGTGCAGAGCCCATGGGTAGCCAAGCCAGGCCTAGCATTCAGGCTCGAGTCCCTGTAGTTGTCCATCAGCACCATGCTATTTATCCTCTGCATGCTCCAACCTGCCAGCATGAGCCCTCCCTCAGCCCCGCTGCATCCTGCACTTTGCAGAAGGAACATGGAGGAGGTATTTAGTAAATACTTGTTGATGTTGTGTTTATGCATGTATGTCTTACTCCCCTGCTGAACTGTATGTTCCCCCAGGCCAGAAGCATGCCCAGCTTTATGCTGTTCTCTGTGCCTTTTTGGTATTCAATATAGACCTGGGTTTAATAACGGTAGGTTAATTTCAGGCCCAAGAACAAAGATTCTTGCACCTGGGCAGGAGGCTTCTCTCTATGGTTCCTGGGGCTGTTCCCACATATTCTGGTCACCTCTGGTGATTCTGTGCAGTGACCAATTGTTAGCTGCTCCAGGGGGGAAGCCTGTGTGTACAGCGGTGGTGCACCACAAGCCTCCTATTTGGTACTCCTGGGCCAACTCCTCCCCCCACTTCTCCTCCCCCCACCCACTCCCTGCACCATGCTGCTGCTCTGACGGCTCTGGCTAAGAATATATCATCCTGGTTGCATAGCAACGTTTGCTTTCCTTTACTTCTCCTCCTCCTCCCACAGAGCTGCCTGAGCTCTAAATTTAAGGTAGTGTTTCAGGAGATGCCACTACCCCACAAATGCCTCTGAACCCCAGCGTTGTTCCCCTATAGCTGCTAGTTTTGTGAGGACAGAAATGGACTCCTTTGTTCACTATCCCCAACAGCTAGTACAGTTCTTGGCATATAGTAGGTGTTCAGTAAATATCTGTTAGATGATGAGTGAATGAATTGTTTTCTCAGAATCCCTCCAGTTGAGAGGTGCTTCTGGGACTGGGAAATGTTATCACTGACTCTGGAATGGTCTATAATTGACCACTTTTGGCTGGACACCTACCTTCTATTTTTTCTCCGGCCAACTAAGAAAGTGAGGAAAAGAAATCATGTATTTCTTCATATTTTACTGGCATGTGGATGGCAACTGTTTTCCTCTTTCTTTTCTGGCAGCTGGTGGTTATATCAATCCACAGGATTTAAGGAGCCCAGTGGGAGGTACCAGTCTAATGAGGCTTCCTGCCTTGGGAAGCTCATGGTCTGAAGGGCTGGGGATAGATCACTCTTTCTGGTGACCCGAGTATGAAGCTTGTTTTCAGGGGTAAGCTTTGAAGTCACAAAGTACTAGGTTTGAATCCCAGATTTGCTAACTACAAGTTGTGGGTCCCTTAACTTAGCTCATGGATTGTAAGATTTATATGAGAAAAACCATGAATAGAGTCTAACAGACTCTAACAGAGTGTCAGGCAACAGAAATGCCCATATTAGTGCAAATTTTCTTTTCCCTTTTTAGAGAGAAGACAGAAACATACCAGAAAATGCTTGTTGTCAGTGCTAGTGACAGGATGCCATCAATATGCAGGCTCCGTAAAGTGGGACCCAGAAGTACCTGCTTTGGGGGCGAGAGGGGGTGCTCTCCCTGGACCTAATGTATTTCCTTTTAATTTTTCCTGGTTTGAAAAATAAGTGTTGGATTTCACCACTGACTTCCCAGTTGCCTTATATTCATTTCCTTCCAAACATCCCCATGTAACATCCCAACTTGACCTAGTGTAAGCCTCCGGCGGGCTGGGGCGGGAGGGGGGTAGGTTCAGGGTCCAGAGGGAGGATGAAAGTTCAGGGGCTTCTCTGGGGTCATGGAAATAAGCTAGAGAAGAGGGGGCTGGGGAGAGGCTTCTGTTCAGCTAAAAATAGCATCAGCAGTGGCAGCTGCTTAGGGAGCAGCTAGAGGTCAGAAGCTGGGGCAACCCCAGGCACACATTCCTGGCAAAGAACTTGGTTTGGCTAGCTGTTCCCTACCCCTTGGGATGGGGTGGGGGATAGTGCCTAATCACATGTGTCACCTGTGCCTGCCCACAGTGAGCAGCCAGCATCTCATCTTCCCTTCCAGGTCCGCACACCACACTGCTTCCTCCTCTTCCTGGTTACTTCACACACTGGCCCTGCTACCTTCCATCTTGCCCTTCTATAGCAGTACAACAGCAATATCCATTTACTAGACTTTTTACAAACCAGTTACTTCGTACTAAGTGTTCTCAGCCCTCTGTACTCTGGAAGTCTGTTGTCTGCGATAGCATCCTGGCCCTGTGGACTGCCAGGAAAACAATCGAAGAACAACCATTAAATAAACACAAAATAGATGAGATAACATGTTCCCATCCTGTATGAGTTGAGACCCATGGTATTTGTGGGAGCCTTCGGGTGTGTATTTGAGAAAGCCTGGGGGTTTCCTGCTTGAAAAAGGTAAGGATGAGCTCTCTTAGGGCCAGTGATCCTGGCCGCCCCCCCCCCCCTACCTTGCCCCAGCAAGAGAATGGAAGAGGGGAGCTTTCTAGCTGGAGTTTGAGGCTGGACCTTGGGAGAAGATGAACACCAGAGGTGAGGGGTCTGAGGAGACAGGAGTCAAAACTGTCTCCACATTTGCTGCAGACTTGTTCTGATAATTGGATAGGTCAATGGATTTGGATCCAATTGTATCAAATTCGATTGATCAATGGATTGATCCATTGGTTGGACTATTCACTCAGTCAACATTTAAGAAACATCTGCTAAACACCAGCATGGATGTGAGGGCTTTTGACACCAGTGCTTTTTCATCCTAGCTGCACATTGCAATTACCTATAGAATCTTGAAAATGCTGGTGCTCAGTTTTCACCCCAGAAAAATTACATAAAAAACATTTCTGGGTCTGAGAGGCAGCCTGAGTATTTAAGTTCCCAGGTGATTCCACTGTGCATCCAAGATAGAAAGTCACTGGTCTAAATGAGCCTGAGACTCCTTTCTGTAATGCTGCCAGTCATTGCTCTTTTCTGGTCATGGCTGCCCTTGCCTTCTGAGTGACATGACTGAAAATATGACCTGCAGTCACTGAGATACAGATGACACTCTATGGCCAGTTCACATGAACGTTTACTGAGCAGTTATCATGGGCCCAGCGTTAGAGAGACATAGAGGCAAGAATAACAGTATCCCCTGGAAGTAAATTAATATAAGCCCTCCATTTCCTTGAATGTTTATTTGGTGATCCAGAGCCAGATTTTCTGATGAATGGGATTTTCTGTGATTTATCCTGTCTTGTCCTTCAGTGGAAGAGAAACAGTGACTATTCTGGTGCATTTCAGTTAAATGGAGTTAAAGCAGGTGGTGATAATGACATAAACAGAAATAGATGGAAGGCCGGCAAATAGGGAAGGATGCTAAAGGCGCAAAATGTGTTCATTAGGCAGGTTTTCACAAATGTGCTATCAAGTTGTCTAAATCATGAAAAAGTAAAAGTAACTAATATGCCTGTTTAATATTTGGATTATCAACAAGGATTTGAACCCCTGTGAGCCACCCGTCCTACCCTTGGCATAGTGGTCATGACTCAAAGAGCATGCAGTCTAGCTGGGGAATCTAAATTGATACAAAAAATAGAGATTTTAAAATACTCACTTGTGACTAAAGTCGT
Organism: Hyaena hyaena; assembly: GCF_003009895.1. NCBI lineage: Eukaryota > Metazoa > Chordata > Mammalia > Carnivora > Hyaenidae > Hyaena > Hyaena hyaena. The sequence continues at coordinate 24,437 of NW_024082607.1, read as the reverse complement.
TAGGAGTTTGGAGAAAGAAGTTACCAGACAGGCGCTACCTGAGGTGCAGTCCATGCCCAGCTCTGTCAACTGTGTGTTATACAGTCAGTAATGAGAAGTAGAGAAATTGAAAGGAAGCATTTATAAACTTTTATAGCAGTTTCCCAGGGTAATTTTGTCTGAATCTAAAATTTTTCAAAAGGGACTTATATTTTGTTTTTAAAATTACAATGGAATACTACTCAGTAAGATAAAGGAACTAATGATACACACTGGGCTGATAAATCTAAAAATGTACTATGTGAGGGGCACCTGGGTGGGTTGGTCAGTTAAGTGTCTGACTCAGTTTTGGCGCATGTCATGATCTCATAGTTTCATGAGTTCAGGCTCCACATCAGGCTCTGCACTGACAGTGCAGAGCATGCTTGGGATTCTCTCTCCCTCTCTCTGCCCTTTCCCCACTCATACTATCTCTGTCCTTTTCAAAATAAATAAATAAATAAATAAATTTTAAAAAGTAAAAAAAAATAAAACAAAATTATGTTTCTCTAGTAATTCATTTTTATTGTATTTTAGGAAAGTACCAGTCTGTGACATATTGTAATAAAAAGTGAAAGAAAAAACAAAAACCAAACTGGTCCTTTACTGAAGAAGGTTTAAAAAGCCCTGGTTGTGGTAGCTGGACATCTGAGATGTCGTGGCAAACTGGAGAGGAGCCAACAAGTGGGAGAAGGGTAGAACTTCTCTGATGTTGAAAAGGGAGTAAGAGTGTATCCTAAAAACCTAGACCTTGCTCATGCAGGAGACTCTCAGACCATGAGTGTTTTTTGAGTTTTTGGTGGGGGGTGCTGGAGCTTTATATGTGCTTTATATGAAGTATTTCCTTGCCTCCTATCACAATCCTATGTGATAATGGTGCTTTTCTCTGTTTTGTGGAAGGCTAAAGAGAACAAATAATATTCTCAGGCCACCACTGCTGGTAAGTGATAGCCCTGCATTTTAAAGACAGGTGTGTTGGACTCTGGGGCCTGATGATTCATGACCCCCCACCCCCACTCCACATAGCCCTTTCAGGTGACAGGGAGCATGGACCACAGACTGCCCATCCAGATGTTCCAAAAATAGAATTGAGAAGAAGGCCTTGCAGATTCAAATCTCAGAAGTCCAAGTTGTCCTTCCAGAAGGATGACCTACTTCCTATGGAGGGCAGGGTGTGGAGCTTTATCCAGCAGTCTTCTCCCTTCCCCTTGGTGCTCATTTCCAGAGGTATTTCAGCAGATGGATCCACCCTGGTTTGGGTCTTTTATTAGACTTTGAGCTGTCCCATTAGCAGCCTTTGCCAGTGGCAGCTCATCCATCCACTTATTTCTAAACTTTTGATTTTGAAATAGAGATTCATAGGAAATTGCAAAGAAACATACAGGGAAGTACCATGCACCCTTTGTCCAGCATCTCCAACCATTAGTACAGTATCAAGCCCAGGAAATTGACATTGATATAATCTACAGACTCACCCACCCACCTTGTTTCTATTAATTTCTTTAAAAGACTTTTTTTAGAGCAGTTTTAGGTTGACTAAAAAATGGAGAGAAAGATACAGAGATTTTCCTTTTATACCCAGCCCTGCTCCCCCACATAAAATACACAGCCTCCCTCATTGTCAGCATCCGTGGCCAAAGTGATACATTTGTGACAGTTGATGAATGTACATTGACACATCATAATCACCCAAAGTCCATAGTTTACATTAGGGTACACTGTTGTATATTCCATGGGTTTGAACAAAGGTATGATATGTATCCACTATTATGGTATTATACACAATAGTTTCACTGCCCTAAAAATTCCCTGTGTTCTGCTTGTTCATCCCTCCCTCTTGATAACACCTGGTAACCAGTGATCTTTTGTTTCCATAGTTTAACCTTTTCCAGGATGTCACATAGTTGGAATCATACAGTATGTAGTCTTTTCAGGTTGACTTCTTTCACTTAGCAATATGCACTTAAGATTCCTCCATGCATTTTCATGGCTTACCAGCTCATTTCTTTTTCACACTGAAAAATATTCTGTTGTCTGAATATATTTGTTTATGTGCTCACCAACCAAAATATTGGTTGCTTACAAGTTTTGGCAATTTTGAATAAAGCTATAAACATTCTTTTGCAAGTTTTTGGGTAGACATAGGTTTTAGCTTCTTTGGGTGAACACCAAGGAGAACAAAGTACCCATCCATATTTTATCCCACATTCTGGGTACCATGCTTAAGAGAAGCATCAACAAGCCATAGTGTATCTGGAGGAGGGAGAGGGTGAGTAGTCTTGAAGCCAGGTCACATCCAGAGTTCTTAGGGACAAGTGTGACCATCTTGTGTATAGATGCCATATGTTAATTATTTCTCCTGTCTTGGCACCTAAACTATGTGAGGCGCATAGTTGACCTTCAACAGATGTTTTTTGAATTGAATGTTTGATTTAGAGCAGAAAATGTGCATATAAACACAATGGCTGTCTTCTATATTGCTGGCCTCCAATGTGGAAGAAAAGTGAGATTGATGTATGTCCTATTGCTATTTCCATTGCTCTTGAGGACAGAAGTAGGATTAGTGAATGGGATGAAGATATAAGGGGAAATATTCCAGCTGGATTTATGGAAGGACTTGACTGAAATGGGAATAATGCAGCAGGGAAGTAGGCAGCTCCTCTATACTGGAAGACCATCAGGGATGCAGTAGAAATGATTCATATGTGTGTGTGTGTGTGTGTGTGTGTGTGTGTGTGTGTATATACATATATATATTTTTTTTTTACATTGGGCCAAATGGTTTTAATAGAAGTCCTTACAGTTTCTTATTTCTGAGATTCCAAGAACATGCAGGCATGGATAGAAATGGACAGTTGGGAGGGAGATCAGTTTATGGGCAGAAGGTATTCATGGAATTTGAGGTGACAGCAGAAGATTTTCATGGAAGAACACCTGTAGATTTTGAAAAGATGGTTTTTTCTTTTTAAGAGGAAAGTCATAGGTAGTCAGACATAAGAGTCTCTCAGTTTTTCTGGGTAACCTGTGGAATTTGTCCAGAGCAACATCTAGACTTAACCTGGCAATCAGACACTCATTTTTTCTTTCAGGCAGAATTTGGCAACATCAGTCCTAGAGAAAATCATGGGACTGGATTCTGACTACAGCTGACATGCTTTTGTCATGTTAATCACTTAGATTAGAATTAAGGAGAAGATTATTGTAGTTTCTCTCCCAGGAAACAAAGAAGGCACTGAGTTAATCAGATAAATTCCAGGTGAAAAAGAAAAAAAAATAGGTCAAGGTTCTCAAACTGGGCCATTGTAGGTTATTATATATTCATATATGATTATCCTATAAGGTATGAATTTAGATGATTTATGTTTTTATTTTATTCTAGCTTCCAAGGAAGATGCAAACTGTATCATACGTTTTCTTTTTTTTTATTTTCTTTTTTTTTTAAACTCACAGAAGAAAATTGATTTGTTTTAATGATTGGATGAGGGAAAGGAAGTAGTATTTATTGCTTACCACATACAGGAACTTTACATATATTATTCCATCAATTTTCACAATGATTGTGATGCGCAGGTATTATCATTGCTATTTCATGGTCAAGAAAACTGAAGCTTATCAGAGCATAGTAGCTTATTCTGGGATGCATATCTAGTGGAAAAAAGAGATGGGATTCAAAGCCAAATCTATTGGACTCTAAACCTACTGCTCTTTATACTATTTGATATTTACAAGATACCATCTCTAGCAGAACCCAAACCTATCACATTCATGGGTAGATTTCAGAACTATATCTTATATGTTCCAAATCCACAGGTGTCAGTTCTCTATCCACAGAAAAGCCTGCCCAGATGACACATGTTTCTACCATTGCTGATGACTTTACTATAGTAGAGTTGGACTGAGGCATTCTAACCATTGTCACACTCAGTAGCCAATTGCCCCTAGTCCTGGCTCCTACCCATGCCTGCTTTCTTCCCCCAGTGCTCCAAATATATGATTCTGAAGGTGTGAACACTTTCCATGGGCTGGGGTACAATTTCCAGCTTGCCCACCAGAAGCAAGCTGGCCCAGTGTCTAATAATTATTATTGGCCCAGTGTCTAATAATCCTAGACTAACTTTTTTCAGGCGTTAGGATTGTGTTGTCATTGTCATAAGCAGGCTCTGAGGGGAGCCAGGAGACCTCATGCTACAGGAGTCAGAGCACTGTGCCTGAATGTGCTTTGTTCCTGCTGTGGACTTACCATCGCTGGGGTTGTAAGGAATCCCTTAGTTGTCTGAGTCTCAGTTCTTTCACAGGCAAAAAGGGGATTATAATAATGCCTCTCCTTTTTAGGATGAGCGAGAGACTCATATTAGTATCTAGGAAACTTTGTAAACCATAGGCATTGTACAAATATATGAGTTCAGTGAAGGAAAGGGAATGACCCCATCTTCCGGAAAAGCTTTCCTCCAGAAGGTATGGAAGCCAATGCTTGTTAGGAGACTATGAGCTCCTCCCAGCCAGCCAGGCTCTGTTTCGCTGGAGCAGGTTTGGTCTCTGTGTGCAACTCCCCAACCACCCACCCCTTTCTCCTGAATAGCATGGCTGTGTTTCTTGGCTTGGATTACTGAGATCATTGCTCCCAATCTTCCCTTTCCAGTGAACATGAGCCTGTTAGACCTGAACGATAGCCACTGGCTGAAGTCTTCTGAAGACTTTGATTGGATAGATTGTGTTTGGCTCAGTTGAATTTGCTTGCTGGCTGTGTAAATATTAGGGTTGTTAATCTTTATTAGAGGGTGTTAGCCAAGAAAAATTGCATTTTTAAAAACCCATATATTAACATGGGAAAAAACTAAAACTAAACCAAGCAAAATTTAACAATTTTGATGTCCTAAAAGCTTCCAATGAAGACTAAAAGTGTGTATTTGTTCAATTAATAAGGCTGTGGCTTCCAATTCTTTTTGAAAGTGGGCCATAGATCTTAAATAAAAATTTTCTTCTTTTTATTAAATAGTTTATTGTCAAGTTGGTTTCCATATAACACCCAGTGCTCATCCCCACAAATGCCCTCCTCCATGTCCATCACCCCCTTTCCCCCCCACACCCATCAGTCCTCAGCAACATGGATGGAACTTGAGGGTGTTAACGCTGAGCGAAATAAGTCAGGCAGAGAAGGACAAATACCATATGTTTGCACGTATAGGAGGATTAGGAGGAACTTAACGGAGGACCGTGGGGGAGAAGAAGGAGGGAAATAGTGGGGGAGAGGGAGAGAGGCAAAACATGGGAGCCTCTTGAATGCTGAAAAAAGCAAATTTTCATTAGAACAGAAAAATCTGAACAAATAGAAAGTCTTAATCTTGCTGTCATTTAATAGGTTTGGATTTGCAAGTCAGTTTTCATGGATTTCTTTTTTCCCCACATAGACTTTCTGTCTTAAACCAAATTTGCATTTATATTTTCATATTGTAAACTTCTTTTACTGAAGTATAATATACGCACAGAAAAGTACACAAATACTAAGCTCAGTGAATTTTTCCCTAATGAACACACTTGAATAACTAGCATATAGATCAAGAAATAGAATATTACTCCAGAACACTGGCCCCTCAGTGTCCCCTTTCATTTACCAGGCCCTCCCTTCAAGAGCAACCTCTAGGGTGACTTCCAGCATCTTAAGATTAGTTTGCCTGTTTTGAAACTTTATAAAAATGGAATCATGTATATACTATTTTGTCAAGCATAAACTGTCTTCTTTTATCCAACATTACATTTGTGAGATTAGTCCATGTTGCGTGTAGCAAATATATGTCACATTCATTGATATGTAATAGTATGCTGTATATATATGCTGCTATTTATTTATTCATTTTACTGTGTAAGGTATTTGAGTGTTTGAGTTGTTTCCAGCTTGGGCCTATTATGAATAAAGCTGCTCTGAACACATGTGTAGATCTGTTGATGAATACATACCTCCAGTATTGTGGAGTATGTATCTAAGAGAGTAATTACCAAACTATAGGGCAGGAGTATGCTTAGCTTTAGATAAATACTGCCAAATAGTTTTCCAAAGTAGTTGTAACAATTTACATCTCCACCAGCAAGGAGGATACTTCCAGTTGCTCTGCATTTTTGTTAATAGTTGGTATTATTTGTCTTTTCCATTTCAGCTTTTCTGGTAGGTATGTGGTGATACCACTTTATGGGTGGCTTTTGTTTTGTTTTGTTTCGTTTTGTTTTATATTTGTATTTCCTGGATGGTGAATGAAGTCAAGAACATTTTCATATGTTCACTGACCATTTGGATGGCTGTCCTTTTGTAAAGTGAGCCTCTTGTTGTTCTGCCTTATCTTTGCTATTGAATTATCTGTGTTTTTCTTATTAACTTGTAGGAGTTCTTTATATATCCTGGATATAAATCCTTTGAATATGTATATTGTTAATATCTCCTTCCAATCTATGGCTTGCCTCTTCATGGTGTATTTTGTTGTGTGTTAATGGTATATTAATAATTTTAATGTAGTTGAGTCTATAAAATATTTTGTTTTATGCTTAGTGTTTTTTTCTGGTGACCTATTTAAGAATCTTTGTTTACTCTAAATTTTGCACTGAAAAAATTTTGCTGTTTTAGTTTTCACATTAATAAATTGACAATCCATGTGAAAGTGCTTTTCCTGTATGATGAGGGAAAGATTCTTTTCTTTTTTATTCTTGTTTTGCCATCCAGTTGGCTTAGAATCATTTGTTTAAAAGACCATCCTATCCTCACGGCACTGTAGTGTCACCTTGTCATAAATCAAGTGACCATATATGTGTGAGTGTATTTCCATTTATTAATATTTAGAGATGCTGCCAAGATATTGGTACTACCTTGAGCTTGATTGTATTAAATAAGTGACTAGCTAAACCCTTGACATGGGCTTGGATGACTTAGAGAGCCCAGGGCAGATCAGAGGTCCAGAAATTTTCCAGATATAAAACCCACTGACTTAGACTGTATTTAGATAGGCTTCTCCTAATAAAATAACTCTAACAGAATACTGTCCTCTCTATTGGACAGTATTGGAAGATGGACGTGCCATAAGAAATGGAGTTTAAAGGAATGTAATACCTACTTTCAAATTAAGTATAATTTCTCACAAGCTTAAACTGAAAACAATCATTATGTAAGGCTAGTTCTCATAATAAAGGAATGCTTTCTTTGAAAACAGGCTTAGCTGGTGCCTATTCTTGGGGTTCATCACATCTGCCTGATCTTAGTGCTCAGGAATTAGACACCCAGACCCTTTAATGCTTGCTTATTTTAATGACTCTGTGGTGGGCCTTTAGTTTGTGTCCAACTACTTCCATAAACCTGAAATCTTTAAGGTTTTCTAAGACCCTAAGGCAGCTGGGTAAGGAGTATTTCTTAAGATAGATGAGTATCCCTTTTCCAATTTAGACTATGGAGAACATTGGCTCTATGGTAGATCCCCAGCCACAGCTCCTTTCCATCAGTAGTACCCAGGGTGATTGATTGAGTACATGTCTCCTTCCAAGGGCATGAACCTGGTCCAAGCACCTTTAAGCTTAGATAGCTACCCCTCATTCCCATTTCTTTCTCTCGCAGCTGACCTGGCAGTCTGAGCTGCCATTAATGGGAAATATTGTTCAGTGAACAATGAAGCAGTAGCTTCTTTGTAAGTTTCCATTTGGTCAACATGTCCAGTTGAGCATCTTCTGTATATCAGCATTGAAAATCTTTTCCCAGCCCTTAAGGACTTAGTTACATGCCAGTGTGTTAAGTGACAGTATCTGCTTAAACTTGGGGGCTGACAAAACCTTTCTGATGCTTGATTGCCTAACCTCACCTCTCATCCATTTCTCTTCCCTGCCATGGCCAGATTTAGCTGAGTATTTGGATGAATCACACCTGTCTGTCCCTATATTGCATACCCCTCTATATCTCCATTGATACTTGAACTAATCTAGGGCCTTTTTTTTTTTTTTTTTTTACAAATAGTTTATTGTCAAATTAGTTTCTACATAACACTCAGTGCTCATCCCCAAAGTGCCCTCCTCCATGCCCATCCCCCCTCCCCCCCACATCCATCAGTCCTCAGTTTTTGTCAGCATTCAAGAGTCTCTCATGGTTTGCCTCTCTCCCTTTCCCCCACCATTTCCGCCCTTCTTCTCCCCCTTGTTCCTCCATCAAGTTCCTCCTAATCCTCCTATACGTGCAAACATATGATATTTGTCCTTCTCTGCCTGACTTATTTCGCTCAGCATAACACCCTCAAGGTCCATCCATGTTGCTACACATGGCCATAATCTAGGGCCTTTTAACTGGGATGACTTCAACCTGGAAAGCAGTTGTTGCATAGTAACATCAAAACTGGCCACCTGCTGAAGCTTCAGTTGTCTCACCCAAATTCTTAAGTATCTTGAGATGCTGTTCTGATTATCCAGAGTCTGCCACTTGAGTTCCTTCTTTGCCTAATGGCAAAAGGCCTAGCAGTGACGTGGAGTTAGGACTGTCGTATAATGTTCCATAAATTGTCATGTCTTGTTTCAATCAGCAGACAACCCAGTTACCAGAAGCCTTTGCCACTCCAGATGTTGTATCCACCCACTTTCTCTGTGTGTGAACATAGAATGGCTGGAGATTTTATTTTAGGCTCTTTAACTTCTGTCCTTTAAACTGGGCATTGAAAAGGAGTCTTCTGTTTGTTTAAAAATTTTTTTCTAATCTTTGCACATTAAAAATCCATTGTATATAATAGAATAACAGACTTTTAGAACCCAGAGATATTAGATATCATTAGTTCAATCTTCTCATGACTAAATAATATTGTGAGATTTCTTTCCCTGGAGATATTTTTAAATGTCTTTTACAATCACAGGAAGTCAGAGCTGGAAGAGAACTGAGAACTGTGTGAGGCTAGCAATCTCAATCTCATCTACACATGAGGAGCCTGAGACTCTGAGGACACAAGTGACTGGATCACAGTGCTGTGATAATAGCCCAGGTCTCCAGACTCTACAATCTAGGCGTCCATGCTTGTGTAGACAAAGCTGATTCTTACTTTCAATTTTGCTTCATTATTGTTACCCAGGGACAGCCAGGAATTTCTCACAGAATCTGTGAATGTGCTTGTCATGAAACATTAATCTGTGCCAGAATTTAAGGTAACATAGAAATAGCCAAAATGTACTTTGGGCAAGAGCCATGAATCCCAATGGGAGTGGGCTGGGATAAGTAGTTATGTTAATAAAACCTTCCACATCAAAAGTGTGAGTCAGATTCAATATATGAATACCATCAAGAAGTTACACACAGAGGGAGTTTAATTTTAGTACAAATAGATCACCTGTTTGCATCTCTCTTCAGAAATAAAGGGGGTGGAAGTTGTTATGTCTTTCAAATTAGATTGATTGCTAAAAAAGGGAGAACAATCTGGAGGATGGTTATTTTCCTTTGGACTCCTGTCCTGTGTATCATCTACTTCTAGCAAAGCTCAAACTTCCAGTTTAATAGCAGGTGGAAGTGGAACATGTGCCTTTTCTCCCCTAGCACCTTAGCTGCATTCAGGAAATTCTATGCCTGCCCCTTTCCCCTGCAACCACCCTCTACAGCTCTTTCCTGATGCCTGTTGCTCTGGGCTGGTCTACAGCCTGGCAAGGATGGTGGTGGATATGGGGCCAGTGGAAGCCTCCCATGATGGTATACAAAGCTTTTCTTAAGGAGAAAGGAAGCCAAAGGGGTCAACCATCCTCCTGATCACTGGATCTCCCTTCTTCTGCTTATATTTCTCCAGGAAAGCCTGAGACAAGAAAAGAGGCTCAGAGATGTACCTTGTGGACTTAAGAAATTATTCTGCCCACCATATTCTGGTTTGCTCCTGCCCCTTCCATGTCACCTCCATTTCTCCCTCTGCTTCTTAAGGTGCTAAGCAGAGGAGTTTGTGTGCGAATGAGGAGGACAGAAAATATGGGGGTGTGTTAGAGCCTCCCCTGGTCTTTGTGTCTGGTGACAGGTAGGGCCCTGATGACGGGAGCCTTATGGGGAAGACAGTCCACCCTTCTTAGGAAGCTCCCAATCTAATCACAGATGATAATCACCTATATGATATCCTCTCCTGCAAAGTAGTACCTGAGCTCAGGTCACATTGTTACCTCCTGGATGCTAGCACCAGTCCTAGGGAAGTACAACAGTGGGAAGAAATAAGATCTGAGCTGAGATGGTGATTCTGTCCTCTCTGGTCAGACCATTGTCTATAAGAGATGTTTGCATGTTGATTTTCAAAGTACTCCTGAGCTTCTCTTCAGGGATTTTGTCCGAAGGGGATCTCCATTCCTGGAATTCACTGAAAGCTCTGCCTGACATGCCCTCTGCAACTTATCATGTTAATGGGAAGGGAGGGCTGGAGGCCAGCCAGGTGCCCTATCCCCAGCCATGTCAGGATGACTGTATTGATTGTAGAGTCTGACAGAAGGTTATTGCAATGGATGGGGATTCACTGATAGTGGAGGAATAAAGCTCTGGCCCTGGAGCCTGTCTTCTTAACTGGGCTCCCAGCCAGGGCTTCCTTGCCAACTTTCTACTCCTCCCAGTCCATCATGCACACCCAGCTAGATCTGGCTTCCCTGAACACCACTTAGTCAAACTCCCCAGTTGCTTGGAAACCATTAATGGGTCCTCTTGTCCTGGACTGAAGGCCTTATAGGATCAGGTACACATCTACACACAGTAATCTTCACAATCTTATCAATGATCTATCCCACTCTCAGCAAAGCCCATTCTGTAGTCACATGTGTTCTGCTCACAGTCCCCAGAAGGCTCCAGGGTTATTTGTATCTTAGTGCCTTTCCCCAGGTTGTCCCATGCCGTTTGCTGCTCCATCTGTGTGCATCTACCCCATCCTTCACTATTTGATTCTTTCACCTTCTAAGGTCATCTAGCTGTGCAGTATCTCACTTCTCTAATGTGCACTAAACCCCTTGAGGGAAGGAACCCCTTAGCCCCCAGTGCAATACTGAATGTGAGATGAGCACACATTGCTTCTTGGGTAGATGGGGAGAGATGGATACTTGAAATAATGAATCCTCCTAGGCAACTTACTATTATTTCCTTCTTGACTTGGTGTCCAGGCACCCATTTTAAAGTGGGGTCTGGAGAGGTTTAATAGGGTAGGAGGAATGGAGGCAGATGCCTCAGAATGGTTTCCAACAAAGTGATCAAGAGGAGGATTGTAGGTGCTACAGGCAGAAACCAAAAAACTCTAAAGAAAACAATAAATAGGATTTAACACATCTTAAAGATGGAAGATAGGTGTATGGGATTGAATAAGTGTCCTCTGAAAGTTCATGTCTATCTGAAACCTCAGAATATGGCCTTATTTGGAAATAGGGTCTGGGCAGATGTGATTAGTTAAGGTAGGGTAGGGTCATACTGAATTAGGGTGGACTCTAAATCCAATGGATGATGTTCTTACAAGAAAAGCAGAGGACACATAGAGAAGAAGATGATGTGAAGGTGGAGGCAGAGATGAGTGATATAGCCTCAAGCTCAGGAATACCAGGGATTGTCAGGACCTACTAGAAACTTAAGAGCAGGTGATGAAGGATTCTCTCCTAGAGCCTTAGATGGGAGTATGGCACTGCTGACAGCTTGATTTTGGACTTCTGGCTTGAACTGTGGGAGAACACATTTCTGTTGTTTTAAGCCATCTAGTTTGTGGTGATTTGTTGTGGCAGCCCTAGGAAACCAACACAGTGGGGTCTGGTCATGGGCAGTACCATTCCTACAAGGTGCAGGAAGGAGAAATCACACCCCTTGGAGTCTGTTGGTTACTCCCTTTTTTATGCAGAAGAAATCTGGTTAAAATGATCATCAGGAATAGATGAGGTATGTGCTGGAAAGAAAACAGGAAGAGGGTGTTATTATGGTGATCTTGTAAAAAAGTGGATGGAGTGTGGGTTTGCTTTGATGAAAGGGAAGAAGGAGAGGAGAGAAAGTGTAAACTACCCAAATTGGCTTTTGTAATGAATGATGTGAATGAGAATTGCCTTTTTTCGCCCCCCTGGGCCCCCAGACAGCTAAGGCTCTCTGTCCTCAAAGCAGTGAAAACTCACAAAGTAGAGGGTGAGACAAGACACATCGTTGCCCTTGGGCGATCTCCTCAGGCACCACTTAGGTGGGGCCTTCTCTCCTTCCTCCTGGGTGTTAGAGGCGATGAAGTGCAATGGGATGTGCACTGGAAGCCTAGCTCATTTCCATCTATTGTCACTGTTGTATTTTAGCAAATCTGTCCCCCTCTCTGAGCCTTGCTCTTCTCCCTTTTGCAGAAGGCATATAAGTCGTGTGTGCATTAGGGAAGACCACTTTGTAAATCTTTTTTTAAAAAATAGTTTATTGTCAAGTTGGTTTCCATTTAACACCCAGTGCTCATCCCCGCAAGTGCCCTCCTCCATGCCCATCACCCCCCTTCCCCTCTCCCCCATACCCATCAGTCCTCAGTTTGTTCTCAACATTCAAGAGTCTCTCATGGTTTGACTCTCTCCCTCTCCCCTCCTATTCCCCCCTTCTTCTCCCCCACGGTCCTCCGTTAAGTTCCTCCT
>NW_024082607.1:0-11789 GCF_003009895.1 Hyaena hyaena | reverse complement strand
CTCAAGGTCCATCCATGTTGCTACACATGGCCAGATTTCATTCTTTCTCATTGCCATGTAGTATTCCATTGTATAGATAAACCACATCTTGATCCATTCATCCGTTGATGGACACTTAGGCTCTTTCCATGTTTTGGCTATTGTTGAGAGTGCTGCTATGAACATTGGGGTCCATGTGCCCCTATGCATCAGCACTCCTGTATTCCTTGGGTAAATTCCCAGCAGTGCTATTGCTGGGTCATAGGGGAGTTCTATCGTTAATTTTTTGAGGAACCTCCACACTGTTTTCCAGAGAGGCTGCACCAGTTTACATTCCCACCAACAGTGTAGGAGGGTGCCCGTGTCTCCACATCCTCGCCAGCATCTAGAGTCCTCTGATTTGCTCATTTTAGCCACTCTGACTGGCATGAGGTAGTATCTCAGTGTGGTTTTGATTTGTATTTCCCTGATGAGGAGGGATGCTGAGCATTGTTTCACAGAACACTTTGTAAATCTTAAAATGCCATATAATATTGTAATTTAGAGTTCTTTCCAGAGCTGAATGTGAAGCACCGGCAGATTCCTTGTGCTTTGGGATCTGGGATGGCTCACGGACTGTGTGAAAAATAGTACAGTTTTCAGTTCAGGATGATGAAGAAGTTCTGGATATGGATGGTGGTGATGGTTATACAGCAGTATAAATGTACTTAATGGCACTGAACTGTATGTACACTTAAAAATAGTTAAAATGCTAAAGTTTCTGTTATGTATATTTTACCACATGTACAAACACAAGCACCACCCCACAAGAAATGCAGATACAAATAAAGCCGACATTAAAGTAAATTTGACATTCCGGGTAATAGGACAATTATTGCACTTTGTGGTGAATGCTCGTATTTACGGTCATTGTGAGGAATTAGCCCTGTTTACCAGGACTCCATTAACACAGTGGATTATTGTTATTACTTTTGGATGGCTCTAGAAATTCCCCTGGGAGTGGGTAAATTAGATCACAATAATTGGAATTGAGATGAACTGTAAACCGTACTTAATAACATGTGATCTGAGGTCACCTTTCTGGCTCTGCCCCAAGGTTATGCCCCCTCCTCAGCACTATTCTTTCCTCTTTCTTCTTCCTTTTGGTACTCTATTTACTCTTTACCCCAAGAGGTCAGGGTGCAAATAGATTTACATCTATAGCACAGAATTATGGGAGTCCCATGTGGCTTCAGGCACTTGACCAAAAACGTCACATGTTATCACAGACTCCAGTCCTTTGGCCCCAACTTTGCTCTCAGAAGCCAGAGCTATTTGCACACCTCCCAGAGCATTTCATTCTGCAGGCCTGTGGGCTTCCACATCAAAGCCTTATAGGATTACCTCCCAGTTTTCTCCTCTTCCTAGCTCTGAGCTGCTTCTGAAGATCAGAACCACAGGCATAAATATTGCCTGATAACCTCTCAGTTTCTGAGGAGTCTCCCATAGGCTGAAGGCCTAAAGAATAACACAGAAAGTGGCTGAAAGATGGACATCTTTTGGATTGAGAAGTTGTTTCATTTTAGCACAAAATAAAATGTGTACATTTTCATGGTCGAATATTGAAACCTGTATTGTGCCTCCTCTAAGTCATCTCTGAAAATGACACAGAACACTGTTTAATGTAGAACTGCCTATGGTGCCAGATGATTTTGAGTCATGCACAGAGCCAGGCCCAGCACCTAGATGCAACAGCTACATGTGCTTCTGCCTTCAAGGCAGGCAGCCACTTTCCTGAGAGGGGGCAGGGGATAGGGAAAATCAGTGCCTTCCTTGTGGGCTTCTTCTTGTTGAATTTTGCTCCACAGGTTGGAGGACAAGTTCCCGTCCTCCTAACTAGGCCTTAAAAGTCTGGGTGGAGTGGACTCTCGCTGGAACCTGTGGAGATTATAAAACAAGAAGCTCACTGCCTTGCATGGCAGGAGTAAGAGCCAGTGTGAAGGTGTAGGAGTTGGAAGGAAGTTGGAAATCAGCCCCTTGTGGCCCTTCACTTTGAGATTCACAAAGAAAAAAGGGATGTCTTCTCTCTGAAAGGTAAGAGTTTAAATTCATCTGAACTCATTATTATAGTCTGTTTTAGCTCTAGTGGCATATTTCCATAATGCATGTAAATTATATTTGAATTCTTGTGAATCCATGCTCTAAGGCAAAGTCAAACACCCAGTCTTACTCTTGAAGTGGAGCCTTCAGAACGAGAATACTGCCTAGTGCCCTCTGAATGGGCTATTATTAGAGTTATATATGATGGAGAAGATTGCCTGGAAACTAGAGAAGCACCAACTACAGTTTTGTCCTTTTTCTCCTTAGCAAAATGGAACTTCCTTCCTGCACCTGAAGACCTTCCTCACTGCAGGTTATTCCAAAGAAGAAGCAGCTTGACTTTCAAATACCATCACTGGAAATGAGGGTGTCTGAAGGAGACAAGGATGGCTGAGTACATCTCATGTGTGGGATAAATCTGCTGCATTAAACAGTTCTTCATGAGTGAGCAGGGGTAACCTCCTTCTAGCACTCCACATCTCTACTTCCTGCTGCTGCTCTGTCCCAAACCACAGCATCCTCAGCGGGACCGTACAGGGAGCAACTGCAAGCCACCCACAGTCCCCTTAGCTCTGTTCAAAACATGGCACAGAAAAAGATGATGTTTGAAGATGAAAGAGACAAAATAAATAAATAAATAAATAAATATAAAAAAATTAAAAAGAGCTCTGTGTTTTCCTGGCATGTTGGTATGAGTGCCTGAAAGTGGATATTGGCCAGAAGGTTACATATGTACACCAGTTCTGGCTCCAGAAGGCATTCCTGGCAAACCTCTTTAGAGCGAGGATGTGGACAGGCCACAGAAGCACCCATGAAGACAAGCGGCTCCTGCAGGACTGCTGATGGGTGGTTGATCACTCACACAGAGAGGAAGGAACCATAAATTCCATGATAGTGACACTGAAATCATCTTTTGTGTTTCCAGATGCATTAAAAATAGAAGGGAACCACCATGCATGGAATATATGAAGTCTTATCGAGAAGAGTGGTAAAGTATTTGTTTTGACAAATCACCTTGCAGTTGATACAAAAGTGTGGAGAAAAATGTCCTCATCTGATGCTGCATTAGAAGGTGCATCCAATAGCCTGAATCTGTTCATGACATTAAAATAGATTTTTTGTGCGTGTTCCTTATAGGTGTTTATAAGCTGAATGCACTCCAAAAAATGGATAGAAAAGAAAAATAGTTTCTAAAACACATAATAGGCTCTAGAATTGAAGCTGCATAAGAAGTAAAAGGAAACCATATAGAAGAAGAAATGTATAAATATTGCAATAGGACATGGAACTATTTTAGGATCTTTACTCAGGGCTTAAAAACATTGGATAAGTCTGGAAAAGCATCTGAAAGGTTGTCGAAAAAACTAGATAATGTAGAGTAGAGATGTCCTTTTGACAGTTTAAAAAAATACCTAAGTTATTCATGAAAGTAAGGATCTTAAAGGAGTATAAAGTATGGTTTTATAGCTTAGAAAGATATACCCAGTTCTGGGAACCCTTTCCTCTATTCTAGACAGTGGTAGAGTTCTGAGTATATCCTGAGAAGATGCGGAGACAATTTAAGAGGATTTCTGGCTGAAGAAAGCATACTGATGACTGTCTTGAGGTTGGTCCCTTTAAAGTCAGAAGTGACTGCTTGGCTCTTTACTGTGGACTTGACATATTTCTCCTTAGGCATGCTCCGAGCTAACTTCCAAGCTCTGTGCTCCTCCTTCTGAGTTTATCTGTATGTAGTCTTGCTCTTGGGCTACCTGACTGATTTTTAATGCCTGAAGACTTGCTTCCATCTTTGCATGACCAAGCCTTGGCCAAACCTCTGTTTCTGTTGACTCCGTAGCAATATCTAGCTCTGTGGGGGATGGTCATAGCTTTCAGAGCTGACACACAGTCCAGCTTGAACTCAGTCCCTTCTTTGGTCATTGTGGTAGCAGAAAGCACCATCTTTTGGATTCACTTCAGAACTCACACACTTAAGTATACAAAGTCATTTTCTATGGGTATTGCTGCATCTAGATTGGACAGTGACCTTGGCTGAGACATTCTTTACCTCTGTTTTCGGATAAACTCAGCTGGCATTTAAAATCTCAGTGCACTTCCTCCCTTGTCCAGAGGAAAGTAAAATGAAAGACTTTATCAAGAAATGGAGAAGAACTACATGGTTGGTCATTGCTGCTGTACAAATCTTGGGTCTAGAACTCAAAGGTGGAAATATAAATACAGTTGGCACTGCTGCTACATTTGCCTGACACACCTTTAAAATATAGAGCATATTTCAGCTTTCAGTATTGGAATGATGTTTCAACTATATACTCAAAACATGTTCAGATATTTGATTCTAACACAGAGTCAGGGATTCAGTTATGAAATGCATCCTGCTGCATGGTTGGAAAGGACCCAGTCTTCTATGTCTCTGCTTCAAAAGCTTCTATCTTCCAGAGGCTGGAGAAAGATATGGGTCTACATCTTGAACTATGTGCCTTGAAGAAGAATTACTAACCTGTAGAAAACTTGTATTACTTGGAATAAATTCTCAGTTTACAGAAGCCTATGGAAATAGCAGAATAAAAGTAGCAGAAGAAGCAGTAACTTTAGCAGTCATAAACTAAGGGGATAACCTGAAAAATAAAGTTGTATGTGCCCTAAACTGTATTTAATTAGTTTGGCTTCTTTCCCCCTACTCTTTTCCTCTTCTGTATTTCTCTTCTAAAATTAAGTGCTCTTTCATGATCTACTTGGTATTGTGAAGGATGCCAAGTCCAGAAATTAGGATGGTTTTTCTTGAGTAAAAAACACGCAGCAGCATGGTGTGGTAGAAAAAGCTTGGTTTCCACTTCTGTCCTTGCTGCTAACCCTGGGTAACCTTGGCCTTGTCATGGTACCTCTCTGAACCTCTCTTTTTATATCTATAAAATAAAGGGATCTCTGCAATACTCTTCTGGCTCTAAAATCCACCAACTCTGTACCGTTGATGGTTTCTTCTGTTTAGAAGTTTCTGGATTTCTCATAAACTCTCATAAAGGCCAGAGTTCAGGAGGAATGGAAACTTGTGACTCCATTTGTGACAATGTTCAGCACTTTAAAATGCAAATGTGTAATTAATTTGTCATCATTGCTTGAATATATTATACTTTAAAAATACTGTATTCTAAAATATAATCTTTGGAAAAACAAATTTGTAATGGAAAATAAATAATTGTTCCTGCTTGCCTCAAACCCTGCAGGACCCCTCAATCATCACTTGCAGCAGTGGTTCTCAGCCCTGGCTGTGCATTAGCATCACCCAAAGAGCATTTAAATATATTGGTGCCTGCCCTCCTGCCTTAGAAGTTCTGATCTAATTGGTTTTGTGTACCAAGACCAATATTAGGGCTTGATACCGGTATTTTAAGAGTCAAGTTAAGAACTTGCAAAGTCAAGTAGCTTGCAAAATAATTTCAATTTCTGGTGTCTAAGGTCTCCTAGGCATGGCTCATACCTACTTGGCCTCCATGTGACTGACCACCTGTGGTCCCCTCCAGTGTGCCATCATGCTCACAGTGTTGTTTCCAATTTACACAAGTTTGCACCTGCTGTTATAGCCTGGAATGCCATCACACCACTAGTGATGCAGGTTTCTTTATTAACATAGTTGCTATAATCCTTTGTAATAGCTTGCTTTGTAGTCATTTTCCTATATTGTAAATATTTTATCCATAATTGTATGTATTATAAATCTGATCGTCTCTCTCTCTCACTCTCACCTTTAAAACTCCCTAGTGCCTTCCCATTGTCTAGAAATAGCATCCACACCTTTTACCTTGCCTATAATGAACGCCTTGTGTAATCTGAACCCACCTCTTTCACAGACCTCTTGTCTGAAGCACTAGGCACTTGTTCACTTCATTCTGGCCTTATCAAGCTTGTTCTCATCTCAGGGCCTTTGTACATACTGTTCCTTCTACCTGGGGCATTTTTTCTCATTCCTGACCACCATAGCAAAAGTAGTACATCCCCCACCCCACCCATCATGCTCTATCCTACTGTTTTTATGTTCTTTTAGGAGTTATGCTATCTAAAATGATAATTTTATTTTGTACACATGATTATTGAAAGGCTCCCATTACTGGAATATAAGTTCTAAAAAGATAGGAACTTTGTCTAGTAGGGGCTCAATAAATACTGAATGGATGAGTGTTACTTGTCTCTTCTATAAGATATAAGATGCTATATGCTTAGCATAGTGCAAAGAAGGTATTCAGTAAGTATTTGATGAATAAATGTTTATATGTCATAGTCATTCTCCTTAACAGTATGACCAAAGATCTCTAAATAACACTACTAAAAATTAGGCTTATATGTATCTGTGTTCTTCTTAATTTCCAGGTTAAAAAAATCAGAGAAAAAGATGTTTTTCTTTTTATAAGAAAATTAGATTTTTTTTCTCTCCATAACTTTAAAATCTTCATTTCTATGACCCACACCAATGAGGGCCCCCTTTCTCTAGGGACCCATTCAGCAAATAACAAAGGGAAAGAGATTGCTCTGGGAGCCAGTTTTGCCTAGAAGCCCCAGTTTAAACTGAGACCACTGCTCTGAGCTTATATGAGAGGAAAACAGATTTTTTTTCTGAATATCAAATCAGGGGCTATCTGAATAGATGACTGGACAAGTGAAGATGGATGGTGGGCAGGAGCTAGAGAGGAACTGAAGGGCTCTGTATCCAGAGTCTGGCCCCAGCATCGCGCCCCCCTCACTCCCCCTCCCCCGCTCCCCCACTAGCCCCAGCTTAGCTCTTTGCCTGTAGTTTACAAGGGCCTGGCTTTTGGGCCCTTGCAAAAGCATTGAGGAGGAGATCCTGGTCACTGATGGTGATGGTGATTTCTTCTCCCCAGCTTGGCTCTTACCCTGGTAAACATAGAGATACAGAATAACTGGGCAGGTTGTCAGAATCTTTAGGAGCAAGTATGGAACTACACAGGACTCCCTAAAAAACAAGAAGTCTATCAGGTACAGTCTGAGGAGAAAGGTATAGCATGTCTGTTTTCCCATGTATAAAAATGAGGGGGTTGAGCTAGATAGTCTTAGCATCTCCTCTGTTTCTAACTTGCTCAGTCTGTAAGAATGTAAACATTTTCTTATTGAAGTGATCAATATTCAAACTGTAGGCAAAGGGTAGTCCAGTTAGCTTTTTTATCTTGTGGTCCTTTAGCACATATGTTAGTTTTTCTTTGTGTAAAATTCCATGATGTTCTTTGGTCTGTGGAATACCATAGAGCAAACTGAGGTCATAAATTAGCATTGCCCATGAGGTCTGGTTGGGATGCTGTAGAACCACATTGTCCCATATAGTAGCCACTACCCACATGTGGCTATTAAAATTAAAATTAAATTAAAAATTCACCTTCTCTGTTGCCTTAGCTACATTTCATGTGATCAGTAGCCACATGTGACTAGCAAGTGGAGTCTGTATTGGACAGAGCAAATATGTTCATTGCCATCATCATAGAAAGTTTTCTTGGACAGTGCTGGCACCCCTGCTAAGGATGAGAGAAATCTAGTTAGAGAGATGCTGAGGCCCTTATCCAGCTGTAAGGCTGAGTGATTCTGTGGCTTTGTATTGAGAAGATCATATTCCTGCTTCTCCTGTGCTGAAAGCCTTTGGTCTCCGAAGGTGCTGAGACCGGTGGAGAGGGACAAAACAAATGTAAGAAGTTCCTGTCTGCCTGAGGACATTGTTATTCACCCCAAGGATTATGGCGAGATTAAGAGATGATGAGATGATATGGCAAAGCCCTTTAAAAAGTTGAAGAGTTACATGAGTATAAGGCACGATGATTGTGAAGTGAATGTATTAAACACATAGGCAACTTGGTCTTGGCTCCTCCTTGATGTCTGTACCTCCAAGCCAATCAAGGTGAAGTTGGATTTGAAGCAATAGGGTTTGGTTGCCAATGGCAACTGATTCTCTTGTCCAAGCTCTGGGAACCTCAATTAGAGAATGTGGGAGAGTTCAGGGAAGAGCATGGACAGCTGACCTCTGCTAGGGAGAGTTGTGTTTGCCTTGGCTTTAAGGGAGCCCCCAGGTGGCAGTGACCTTCCGTGATGAGTGGTCATGTGGTGGGCCTGTATCAGGGCTCAGCCAGGTTCAAAATCTAGAGGAAGCTCCCTAGGGAGAGGCTTAGTGGTGGTGTCTTCTTTCCCAGGTACAGAGGGAACTCATAGAAAAGGTGACTCTTGGGGCATCGGGTGGCTCAGTTGGTTAAGCATCCGACTTCTCAGGCTCTGGTCATGATCTCATAGTTCATGAGTTTGAGCCCTGCATTGGATTCTGTGCTGACAGCTCGGAGCCTGGAACCTCCTTCAGATTCTGTGTCTCCCTTTCTGTCTGCTCCTTCCCTGCTTATGCTCGCTTGCTCTCTGTGTATCTCTCTCTCTCTCTCTCTCTCACTCTCTCTGTCTCTCATGAATGAATAAACACTAAAAAATATTTTTTTTAAAAAGGTGACCCTTTGTCTACCCTCTGTGCATGTCTCCTTGTTGGGCTTTCCCCCTCATGTCTTTTCGTTATGGTTTTAACTATCATGACAACCAAGTGTGTTAAATATTGTAGAAGATGCACTACTTTTGATTAATGTGGCAACTACATTCACATGTCCTTTGGTTTTGGGTTAGGTTTCAGTGGGCATCTGATGGAAGAGGACTCTGGGAAGAATTTGGAAGGTAACTTTGTTTGTTGCCATTGTGAACACTATCTCTAAGCACATGACACTGCTGGAGCTGTAGGAAATTAGTAGCAAAGGCACAAACTTCTAAAACAAAGGCAGGTATATTTAGAATACATACTAAGGGAGTACAGTTCTAAATGTTGACTTCTGGGTGTAAAGTCATGGCTTTGAGCTACATGGGACCTTGATATAAGTCTTATTTATTGACTGGGTTACTTTTGTGCTGTATTAGCCTCAGTTTACTCATATGTAAAGTGGAAATAATAATGCCTTACTCACAGAGATCTTGTCTGAATGAATGATGTGTAAAGGATCAAGCAGAAGGATTGACACATTGAGCCACTTAACAGATTATTTCCCCTCCCTTAATGAGGGGTCAGGACTATGATTTGGATGGGAGTGATGGAGCAATTATGGGGATCCATGTTTGGAGGTTTGGAGCCACTGCACTTTACAAATGATAGGATAGGGATAGGGATGGGTTGCCTTGCTGGGTCAGGGAGGACCCTCCTATAGGATGAGGTATAAAGGAGCATATTTCTCTTCAATCCTGAGTCAGTGGTTGATGTTTTAATGACTATAGCTTCTCCCTAGCTGTAGGCTATAGATAGGGGCAGATACTTATGGACAATGTACAAGTACTCATCCAGTGAAATTCCAGAGGTTGACAGAGGGGCAGCATGTGTACTTTTAGGCGAAGGAGAGGATGATTTTGATGGCTCCCTGCTGCCTCTTGTTCAGTGAAATGCTCCTCCAGTCAATGATATTGATTGATCTCTGATGGGAATTTAGTTCAGTTTTCCATTTTACTAGAGAATACGAATGTGTATTTGTAGAAAGACAGGGAAGGAGTTATTACCAACAGTGGGCTGACTTTACTGCCAATAGGAGAGCAAGTAGGGGAAAATGTAAGAGGTGATTATCTCTGGTACTCTCACTTGGCTTGGATGTGGGATTGGTGTCTTGCTGGAATGAGGGCTAGAGAGCTTTCTTCACTGAAGAAATGGGAGAAGGGGGTGAGAACAGTCCCAATGTGAGACCAGTGTTCTGACTATAAGAGACAAATGTCCATCATTGGGTATGAAGTATAGGGCAAAGGATTGGCTTGGGTAAAACTCAATCAAGAAGATTTCTAAGTTCCCTTCTCAGAAAATACCTTGGCAAAGCCTTAGTTAGATGCCTGATTGCTGTATAGATGTACTTGAGATATGCAGTAAAAACAAATAAAGGACGCTGAGACCTAGTACATCACTCTGGTCCCTTTTCAACCATATCTGACTTTAAGATAATTTTACCTTCTCCCTGGCATCTCACAAACTTTTCTGAAGAGATCTGTCTTCTCTGAGTTTGATGGAGGGTGTTGAACCATTGGAAAGGAACTTTATATTTAGTCAGCATCCACTGTGTACCGGGGTGATACTGGGCACTTTATTATGTGTTACTTTTCATTATATCCCCATGATCTATGCATGTGAAATCCAAGTTTTACATATTAATAAACAGACTCAGAGATATGGATTATCATTTCCAGGGTGAATAAATGGCAGTGCTAGGATTAGAACTCCAGATCTTTAGCCCAAGATCATGGAGAGTCCCTAAATGACAGCCTAAGGAATTTGGAATTCTTTTAGAAAGCAACAAGGATTTGTTGACTATGACCAACAGCTTGTTATATGAGAGAAGACATTTCCTCTTGAGTACACACAGAGAAGTTGTACATCAATAAAAGCAGTTGCTAAACCTTTATCATTTTTATGAGCCCTTGTGAAACCCCTGGGCTTGGTTGTTCTTTATGCAGTTAAAACTGTATGTGCTATCTGGCTCCAGTCTTGGGGTTCTTGGAGCTTGCAGAGTCTCAAGCCATGAGCCACATCATTTGCCTTACCTGAAATATACTTGGCAATCTTTTCCAGTTCCCACATTTTTTATGCCATCCCTTCTCTCAGAGGTGATGGATTAGTGCACTGGAGTAATCCTTTGTAAGGTAATTTGGGAAATTGGACCCTGAGATACTTTTCTGCACGTTGCCCATTTATTCACACTTCTGTCCACCATGGGCACATGCTGTGGTGTCCAGCTCAAATGTACACGTCACATTCTGTTTTGTGTTGCTATTCGGGGGCTAGGATTATTGACATATGTAATAAGTTCACTGAGGGAAGAGTCCTCAACTTACACATCTGTGAATGCCCTATGCCTGCCACCACACTGCTGGGCTTATAGGATATACTGCGTAAATACATACAAAATGAAAGTGTTTGTTCGGAAGAAACTTCTGAGAGAAGTCCTACATAGGGGTTGCTTAGAACCAAAGGGGATTTCTCATTAGCTAGGTCAGTGGGTATTGCTGAGAGAGGTAAGTAAAGGAAGTATTCCCAGAGGCAAAGGGAAGATGCATCAGTTATCTTTTGCTGTGTAACAAAATACCCAAAGCTTAGTGGCTTAAAACAACTTTTTATATGCTTATAATTCTGTGCATCTGTCATTTGGGCTGGGATCAGCTGGGTGATTCTTCTGTTGGTCTTACCTGGGATCACTCAGGTAGCTCCAATCATTTGACAGCTTGGGTAGGACTGGATAGTTAAGATGGCTTCACTAATGTGTCTGGCAGTTGGTGCTACCAATAGCTGGGAAACTCTCTCTGTTCATCTTGTACCATCTCACCCACCAGAAGACCAGACTAAGTTTCCTTACATGATGGTAGAAATGTTCCAAGAGGATGAAAGCAGAAGCTGTAAGATCTTTTGAAGTTGAGGCATGGAAGTCACATAGTGTCTCTTCTGCTGTATTCTTTTGGTTTATACAAGTCTCAGAAAGGCTCAGATTCAGAGGGTAGAAAGATTAACTCCACCTCTTGATGGAAGGAGAGGCAAAGTCATATTGCAAAGGAGTATGCACAGATGAATGGGAAGATAATTGGGGCCAGTATTGGTAAACAGTCTATCATAGAAAGACTTCTGTTTTTCTTTTTTCTTTTTTTTTTTATATTATTCTATTCTTTTTTTTGTATTAAATTTCTGAAATTTT